>NC_040011.1:24284378-24300875 GCF_000972845.2 Larimichthys crocea
TTCTTCTTCAACTGTGAAGAAATATTAACTCGGTTTAGCTTGAAATGGTTGAAGTGATTCCAAATTGTTCCAAAAACAGATCACATAATTACCTCTTAATGACAAATAGGTCGCATTCCAAGAATTATTGTTCCAGTCCATGAATGCACAGAAATACATTCCCTCATCTTCTTGACTCGTCCTTGAAATGGTCAGACTGCTAATATTCTTATTAGCTTTTACTTCAAATCTTGAGGTAGGAAACTCTGGTCCATACTCAGGATTTGCATTTTTTATGAGTGATACAATTGATTCCAGATTTTCCCCGGCACTCTGCTTGTACCAGTAAAGATTTTGATAGTTGAACTCTTTTGGCAAAACACATGTGAAGGTCACAGGTTCACCAAGTTGAACTGTGGTCACTGGAACCAGTGTATCTAAATGAAATGAAACATTCAATACATAAAAAGGTTAACAACAGTTAGTGTACTAACAATGTAAAGAACATGCAGTGTTCACATGAACCACCACACATCTGGATTTCATGCAGATACAGAAAAATTAAAAAATATTGTGTCATTATTTGATAGAACTTACATCCCTGATGAAGAAGAAGCAGTGTAACCCAGAACACGATCATCTTGACACTGTCTCTTTTTTGGAAACTTTAGACTTTTGACTTTGTGAGTGAAGGCGGTGACATGATTCTGATAGGTCAGATCTTTCAATGAATCTGATTGGTTATCACAGAATATACCATTAAAATGCATTTCCTGCCACACTGCTTTTGTTGTGGCAGCTGAAACACAGTACCTCAAACTGTCATCTTTTGACTAAACTATTTGGACTCTGAAAGAATATCCTTTATTTGTTGATCTATGTAAAGTACTTTCTGGCTCTGGTTAAAATGCGCTGCCTTGTCTTGCATTCTGGATATAATGTTGATAAAAGGGGCATTCACTAACAGCACTAGAGAAACCTAAAATCATGACATTGACAGCATCAGCATGGTTGCAGCATTGCCTTTGCACCATTGCTTTATTTCTTTTTTTACTATACTTCAAGAAAGGGGTATTCACCTTATTAACCTATTTATATTTATATATATACCAGCTTATTAACCTGTATGTATTTTTGATCATGTCATCATGTTATCCAAAGGCTTCATGTTTTGTTTGAGAGTGTCACCACACAAACAATGCATACCGGCAATTCCACTCCTTCGGTTTCTTAAATTTCTGAATATTTACAAGTCTCCTCTCTTATGCATTTATCCTCCACCCCTGGGGGAGGCGCTGCTGGGGAGGCAGCACCAGCACCTGTGGCCTTAGCAGAGGTGGTAGGAGTAGCTGTAGGATCTTAAGCTCGAAGCCTCGTTACTGTGATATATATACATGCTGATGCTGTCAATGTCATGATATATACCTCTAGACTCCTACAGTAGTCCCACCGATCACATCCGTGATTAATGCCTCACTGTCCTCAGGCGTATTTCCAGTGGCCTTCAAACAAGCCAGAGTTACGCCATTACTGAAAAAGACTACGCTTAACCGCTCCTTTAAAGTGTGTTGGCAAGGTCGTCTGTCATCGACTCATACCCTCTCCACGGGGGTGCCGCAGGGGTCGGTGCTGGGTCCCCTTCTGTTTGCCATCTACACCACCTCGCTGTCCCATGTTATCCGCTCACACGGCTTCTCCTACCACTGCTATGCCGATGACACACAGCTATACCTGTCGTTCCAGCCGGACGACACCACGGTCTCCGCACGCATCTCCGCCTGTCTCTCTGATCTGTCAACTTGGATGAAAGACCACCATCTCCAGCTTAATCTGTCAAAAACCGAACTCCTGGTCATCCCTGCCCATGAGTCAATCTGCCATGACTTCAACCTGAAAATTGGTACTGTCACTACCCCTAACCATGCTGCTAAAAACCTGGGCGTGGTACTAGATGATCGTCTTTCTCTCTCTGAACACATTTCCTCCGTAGCGAGGTCATGTCGCTATGCATTGTACAATATTAGAAAAATCAGACCGTACCTGACCCAATATGTCGCTCAGCTCCTGATTCAGGCTACAGTCAGCTCCCGCCTCGATTACTGCAACTCGCTCTTGGCTGGCCTACCTGCTTGCGCGATCAAACCTTTGCAAATGGTCCAGAATGCCGCAGCGCGACTGGTTTTCAATCAACCCAAAAGGTCACACGTCACCCCACTCTTCAGCGACCTGCACTGGCTGCCTGTAGCTGCCAGAATTAAACCTGCTGCCTACAAAACCATCTCAGGATCTGCCCCTGCCTATCTCAGCGCCTTACTAAAGGCTCACGTCCCGACCAGGGCGTTACGCTCCGCTCATACAAACCGTCTAGTTGTACCCTCGCCTCTCGCAAAGCGAGGTCACTCTAAACTCTTCTCTGTGGTCGTCCCCAAATGGTGGAATGACCTACCAACGGCTACTAGAACAGCAACATCCCTTTCGACCTTTAAAAAACTTCTAAAAACCTTTCTGTTTCGAGAATGCTTCCCTGCCTAACAAAACTAACAACTATTCTGTGCTCCTTTACACCTTTCTCAGCTTATGTCCTCCTCTGTAAGTCGCTTTGGATAAAAGCGTCTGCTAAATGCAATGTAATGTAATGTAATGTAATATTCATTAATGCTTCACTCATTAAACTATTAAGTAGCCTTAAGTTACTTATGTTTTAGATTCACGTTAATTTCGCAACAAAGAATGAACTGCTGTGTTTTAGCCAACACATTTCCTCACCTCTCTTTCTTTTCCTCCAATAGCAGCTGGTCACGTTATGTTAGGATGATGGCGGCAGGTAAAGTTGAGTCCTTTCTAAAATCCACAACTATATCCACTGTCTTTAGCTCCAAGTTGGTTTGACTGCACCATGTCACCAGATGGTCAATCTCTCACCTCTAGACAGACTCTTCTCCATCGGAGGTGAGTCCAGTGAGGGTGGTGTCGTCCACAAATACAGGAGGCTGATTGATGGTCTCGCTGAGTTTAGCTGTGAACCACAGTTTGTCATTGTACCTCACCCTGGTGCATCATGGTACACAGCAGTCCTCACAGAAGCTGATGAATGACATGACAGCCTTTGTACACTCATCCAAACTGGTGGGAACAGTCCTGAACACATCCCAGTCAGTAGAGTCCAAACATGCCTAAAGATCCTCCACCGCCTCACTGGTCCACTTCCTTGATGTCCTCACAAGAGGTTTGCAGAGCTTTAATTTCTGGCTGTACACAGGAATCAGATGGACCATGACGTGGTCAGAGTGACCCAGTGCAGCACGGGGGACAGCTTGATAAGCATCCTTGACTGTGGTGTAACAATAATCTAGTATATTATTCTCTCTGGTTGGACGTGATAAACTGTCTGTATTTGGGAAGCCATAGTTTTTAAGTGTTTTCCCCAACAGCAGTTGTAATTACCAAAGTTTGTTGGAGAGTGAACATGTGGTAGAGAAATATTCCAAGCAGTGGTGTGCAAAGTCTGCAGTGGTGAAGCCATGTCAGCGTGTTGTTTCCCTCTCTTCCAGCATTTCGCTGTGCGAGCAAAGGTGAGCGCTCCTTTAACCAGGATGTCCAAAATTTCCAATAATGGGACAACAAAAGTTGGAAGCAGGTGCTCTGGAGTTGTACCCCTGATGTTCATAACCTCTTCTTCTAGTGAAAGAGCTCTGGGTACTGCCACAAAAAAACAGAATTAACACACAACAAAACAAGGCAGCCATTTGCAGTGCCATTATGGATTCAGATATACAGTATGTAAAAAGAATGTCCCTATAAAGGGATCCATAAAGTTAATTATCATCTTCTTCTTAGTAACCCAGTTAGAGGTGGTGTATGTCATTTAATTTTGACTTGAGAACAGTTAGATAAAATGCCGTTTGATTCGACATCTCTGGTAACCAATCAGGCGCATCTCATGGTCTGACCTACAAGGATTACAACATGTTCACTTACTGAAAAGTTTTCTCAGAGAAGTCAGAGTGAAGATGATCAAGCTCTGTGTTACACTACTTCTCCTCCATCAAGGATGTAGGTGCCTGCTAATCATAACGAAAGGTTTTCTCATTTATATCTACACGTTGGAGATTACAGTGTGTTTTGGTTCAGAGCCGGATCAGATAAATCTCATCCAGACATCATCTACGCTGTTGGAAACAGACATGATCAATGTGACAAGAGTCAGAAACGCTGTGTTTATCACTTCTCTAACAACGTCAGCTCCTCTGATGATGGGACTTACTACTGTGCTGTGGCCACATGTGGGGAGATATTATTTGGAAATGGAACAAAACTGGACTTTGAAGGTAACTCTGTCATTGTTCCGTTAATCAAATTAAATAAATATTTTTAAAGAGTAAAGGTGGACTAATATGGACTGAAGAGGAATATCGATCTTTGTTCAATACATTTTGACTTTTGGACTTTACAGCGCTGTGGAGTTACTAGAAATGCTTGGATCGTCCTCCATCAGCTGTGCCAGTGAGTCGCTGATACAGCGCTAGCTTAAAAATAAATGTGAAGTTAGTCCATATCGTTTTCAGCAGATATCTTAGTCATTACAAGACTAAACTAGCAAAGCAGTTTAGTGATTATATGTGCACTATTCATTCAGTTTGGGAAACTCCGCGATCTCCATAAGCTTTGACGGGACTAGAAAGTTTCTTTGTTGCTAAGTCCTTACTAAGGCTCAGGCTTGCTGGATTAGTGAACTGTGTTACGTATAAGAGTCTACTGCTGTGACTGATTGCTCACCATTTCTGTTCTGATCTCCGTTTCTATGGAGATACACGGGGTCTGACTTATACCTGGAAAACAAAGAAATGTTATTTTGAAAGCAAATTGCCCCAAAACATGAAAAACAAAGAAATGTTATTTTGAAAGCAAATTGCCCCAAAACATGAAAATCTTTTGATTATATATTTCATTTAAGTTGGTAATTGTTGTATAATCGCAATAGTACATGAGAGGGTGTGCTTTTAACATCATTATTGGCACGACAGTGATGCGACCAGGACCGAGACACTTGCGCACGAGGTCTGTTAGCATCACTACTTTACTTTTAACATTTTTTACATTGTTTTTTTTCTTTTTGTTCATGTTTCAGGAACCAGTATGTGGTCAAAGACAGTCATTTTTCTGCTGTGTGCTGTCTTGGCTATATGTCTGATTGTTATAGCCTGTGATTGTTACAACGGTAATAGACATCATTGTTTCTATACATTGATATCAAATAAAACTACTGCATCATTATTTATTGTTATCCACACATTTTCTATTTCATAATCGAGCTCTTGTTGCTGGGCAAAAACACAGTGGTGGTCAGAAAAATCACTGGCATACTGTTTGTACGTTTCTTGTATTAGGAAGGAAATTATTTCACATTAGAAGACAATATAGATACAAATTACTGAAACATACAGTGTGTGTGACTACTGATTAGCAAAGTAACTAAGAATCTCTTCGATACTATGACCTTTGTTAGACGATATACACATGCTGATAGAAAACTACAAAACTGCAATTTACAGGCCCTGCTCTGCCTGTCTGTCTTTCTGGTCTCAATGCACTGGTTAAAGGCGTGCTGCATGTTGCCTGTGAGAACACTTACTGACATGTACTGTGGTGGGCCTTTTCTTAGACCTTTGACCAACATCAAAGAGGTTTACTCAGAACAGACCTGACTATGAGCTTCAACAGGATATGTAACCAGGGTAACTTTGCAGGGAGGAAAAGACACAATGTGTTCATTCAAAGAACAAATAATGCCTACAAATGACCACCAAACCTTTTTATCAATAATCAGACAAACTTCAGAGTTCAAAGTCCTGCTCTTGCCAAAACACCCAAGGTGGGACCATAGAGCATAGACTATAGCCCCTCCCCCCTCTGACATCAATAGCCAATCAAAAGGACCAAACTTCAGAAAAGTGTGGCCTATTCTTTTAAATTGTCCAGTCCTTAGTGATAATGATAAACAACTGACAACAACGTATTATTATTATTCCACTTGTAAAACCAGCAGCCAATTGCAGCTCCCTCAGTCTACAACAGAGTGAGAAAAGGTAAAAAAAAAAAAAAGCCCCTTCGTCTTCACACGGTAGTAATATACACATACTGACAAATAAATAAAAAAACACACTTCCTGTCACTATCAAGCGTCAGTTGGGAGTAATATACATAACGTGTTACATATGTCCTTCCTAACTAGGCTGAGGCCTTTTGAAGAGATTGGGGAGCAGTTCACAGGCCCTGCTCTGCCTGTAGAGAGTGGTGTTGCTGGTTGTGTTTGGTTGGTTGGTTGTTCACACAGAAGATGATACATAACTGTATCTCTAACTATGTTAATAAATAAACACACTGTCCTTTCTAGTGCCAAACTGCTGGTGTGTATTCTATGTTGAAAACATAATAATATATATAATATAATGTGTTTAACTCCTGGAATGAAACTCTTCTGTCTTTCTGGTCTCACAGCACTTTTTAAAGGTGTTCTGCATGTTGCCCGTGAGAACTAGCAAAGCCACATGCAATTACTGACATGTACTGTGGTGGGCCGTTTCTCAGACCTTTGACTAACCATCAAAGTGATTTACTCACGGCAGATCTGACTATGAGCTTCAACAGGATGTAGTCAGAGTGACATTGAGAGGAAAAGATACAAGAGATTTCAGAGGGCTAATTAAAGCTGAACACATAATGTGTTTTCTCTTGCTGGTTAAGGTGTTCATTCATAGAACAAGAAATCTCTCCAAATGGCCATCAACCCTTTTTGTTAATAATCAGACAAACTTCACAGTTCAGAGTCCTGCTCTTGACAGGGGCGGTACTGTGGATTGATTAGCCCCTCCCCCCTCTAACATTAACGCCCAATCAAAAAGACCAAACTGCGGAAAAGTGTGATAAAAATGGTCATTACATGTCATGACTTGTTCAGTCATTAATAAGAATGAAAAAAAGAATACATGTCATTGTTGTCATGTTATTCCACTTGTCTTTGTAAGAACAATAGAACAGCAGTGTGCAGCTTCCTGAGGCTACAACAGAGAGTGAGAAAAGGTAGAAAGACCGCCTTGTCTTCACACTTCAGTTTGAAGCCTGACCACAACAGTGCTGAAGTTTCCATGTATCATTCCACCCACCCTTCTGTTTATTCTAACTGTGTATGTGTAGTATATTTATGTACAGGGGACACAGCATTCTCAGAGAATCACTGATTTAACTGTATGTCAAACCAATCACTGATTTAACTCTATGTCAAACCTCAAGCAGTACCTTTAGTGTTAAGAACAACTTTATTGTCAGGGCAACATGTTTTGGCTTGTGGTCAGTTATATGATGACCCAGATAAAGGCCACAAACCACAACAAAGCTGTTTTGTCTCTTTCAGTCGTCTATCTATTTTTGTACTCGGTAGATCTTGTACACATGTGAACAAGAAACTCCCATCACATTTAGTAAAAAAAAAAAACACTGTTGTGACGCCTCTTGATGAGGTCTTGGGTTTAAATCTTTATCTGTGGTTTTCTATCAGGTTTACACAAACTCCCTCCTTCACCATAAAACATCCACCCATCCATTTCTTTATGCTTATCTGGGGTTGAGTTGTGGTGGCATGTCCCTTTCCCCAGTAATGCATTCCAGCTCTTTCGTGGTGTTCCCAGGCCAGATGGGTTATTTAGTACCTCCAGCAAGTTCTGGGTCTGGCTCCTGTCAGTTGGACGTGCCTGGACCACCTCCAAAGGAAGGCATCCTAATCAGATGCCTGAACCACCTTGTACATGGACGGATGAGGAACCCCCACCTTGTTATTATCTTATTTATGTTATTATTTTGATGCCAGACTTTGTGTTAAACTACTAGACCGTGTTAGATTGTCAGGTCATGGTACAGTCATTGTGAGGGTGTCCACTGTAAAAACACACCAACTGTCTACTGTGCTCTTCCTTTTGATGGATGGGCTGGCTCCCATAATGTTTATTCATAGTATAGCTCTTCTGTCTTTCCGTATTACTGTCACAAATACCTGGACTGTGGGAGGAAGCCACAGTACGCGACGAGAACCCACACAGACATAGGAAGAATATGCAAACTCCACAAAGAAAAGCTCCACACAAATAGGAAGTAATGCACTGTATATCATGGTTCAGCTGACAGCAGTGCTCTCTGCACTCCTCTGCTATGAGCTACTGATACAGGTCATTGAGGGCGTGATGCAGTATTGCCTGTGGAGCACCAAACTGCAGACTGACAAAGTTTCCTGCTACCAGTTGAGCATAGTGGAGCATTTAATTAATTTATAGCTAAAGAGACAGATATTTCCTTCAGGAGTTGGTGGCGACCAAAAGCAGAGCTAACATTTGTCAGTTTACCAAAACATGATTCCAAATGAATGCTTGTTTATCAACAATTTCATGGTAACAACTTTATGAGAGGGTAAGATTTCCGTGTTGCATATTCACAGTAAGTTTCCTCTGGCCAAACTGGCCATAAAATCGGCTTCAAAACACTGCTTCAGAAACATACAGGGGACGTCACTCAGGCTCTGTCCATCTCCTCATACCCCCAGAGTTAATTTTAGAAACCCACCATGAAAATGAAACGCTTGCTTGTTGTTTCATGTGTGTGAATGATGGTTGATATTATTTCCTCTGTGGTAGTACAGCGAAACGTCAACCTAACAAGAGGCCAATCAGGTTGCTCTAAAATACTCCCCTCCTACTTTAAATGATTATATTAAGACGATTCATCTTCTGACGCAGTCCCGTGAAGTGGAATGACATGAAAATGCTGATTATATTGTATTTCATGCTGATGCTCAGTGTGGGGCGTAAGTATATAAATTCAGATTTAATCCAGATACATATTTAAAGTATTGTCATCTTCTTACAGGAATTTAGAAGAAAACATACAATACATGACATACATATTTGTACTTTTACATCATTTCTTTTCAGGATGCGCAGATGATCAGATCTTTGAAACAATGACTGTTGGTGTTGGAGAATATGTGACACTAAAATGTCCCTGCAAGTCTTTTCAAAGCCTGTTTTGGATCAGACTTATTCCTGGAAACCTTCCTGAAGTCTTAGGAAAAGCACTTAACTCTATGGGTGTCGATTCTCACATAAGAACCACAGATGAGTCTGGAGCATTTTTTCTGCGTATTAAAAAAACAAAGCTAAGTGATACTGGAGTTTACTTCTGCGTGCAAATGCAAAACATCTTGACATTTTTGAAAGGAGCAGACCTGAAAGTTGAAGGTACAGAACAAAAATTAACTTACATACCCTAATTACCTTATTTAATCATATAAAGTTAGCACGTTTATGTAATTCGTATAAATATTTAACAAATAACCAAAACCGTTGTTTCATTTTTATGTTTTCAATTTCTCACAACCAGAACGTAACATCGCTGCAGTCTCTCCATCGGAAGAGTCTGTGACTGTGCAGATTTCAGTCCTCTCTGATTCTGAGAATAAAACATGTCCAGGAGACCAGACTGTGTGCTGTTTCAGAGCTGAATCTCATCCGAGCTTTAACGATATTCAAGGTAACAGTGTTGAAGAATATATACAGGACCGTAGGAAATGTATCTACAGCTTCTTTAAGAATATCAGCTCCTCAGATGCTGGGACTTATTGCTGTGCTGTGGCCACACGTAAGGAGATATTTTGTGGAGACAAATCAAAACCCAACACTGAAGGTAAGTGTATCTTTTTGTTTGTACCATAACAGCGTGAATTCTAAATGACAGTTAATTAACCTTAAATTGTTATTTTGTGACAGCAGTCAACGTTTGGGATTCACAGAAGAACATTACAATTCTCTCTCTGTTATGTGCTGCTTTGGCTATAAGTCTCATTGTTATAGCCTTCCTCATGTATTCAGTCATGAAACTCAAGAAGAAATCTTGTGGTTGTTGTAATGGTAAGCAAAGTTACTTAAAGCAATCTTTCAAACAGTATTTGGCAAAACATTGGATTCATGTTAATGCTGTGTTTTTATTTTATAATACAGCTGCTGTTTCTCTGCAAGCAAATGCTGTGACAGTCAGTGCCGATCACCAAAGTCAACAGGTAAAAGAAAAGATGTAGCTGGAAAGTTATCAGCATGTTACTCTCTTAATGTTGTCCTCTCATTACTACATTTACTTTCTCAGACAGATGAGGCTTCATTGGTTTATTCTGCACCAAACTTCACCAAAAGGAAAGTTGGCAAAGCAGGGACAAGGGATGCAAAAACTGACGATGAAGAGACTATCTACACAAATGTCAGAGTTAGATTAACAGCCTAAACAACAGAGGTAATGTCTGTCTGTATACTGTGTAGAAAATGTACTAAAACATGTATTATGGTATTTTAATGTAAGAATAATATTTTGTAATATAATGCTTTTGCATTAGGCCTTTACTGTAAGGATTCCATATCTTTGTATCTTTGTTTGTTACTTTGTGAGTCAAAATTTAAGTTGTTAACTCTGATTAATATTGTGAATTTTCAAGTCTGGTAACTCCCTCCATGACTTACTTCTATGTATGCGTCAGTGATATGCAATTCTATTGCTCTAATAGGTTTTGTGGTTGTATGGACGTGTTGCTTCCTTCTTGTAAATACATACACATTATGATAACTTCTAGAGAAATGTTATTATCCTTTATGCTTTTAGTATTTTTCCATCTTGAGATGACCCAGTATGACCCTGCAGGGGCGTACAAAGAGACGGCTGATGTCTGCTTAGCTTTAGGGAAGTCGCAACATTAGTGTATTAACAAACAGCTGTAACCTTTAATGCTTAATGTTGTATGACCATACATGGTTAAAAATCTTAACAATAACAAACCAATAATAAAATGAAACTTAACTTTTAACCTCCAGTGTGAATTACTGATTAAATTATATTAAAGCTTAAAGTTATGCATACTTAAGAGTGTGGATTAACAGGTGGGTGTCATCACAGCTGTCTTTTTTGAGCAACCAGACATCATTCAGCCCACCTCAGCTTTACCCACTGTTATGACTGTAGTCATATTTTTGTAGTCTGCTGTGTTTGCTTGTGTGATGACACGCCCGTGATTGGCTGCAGCTGGGAACCACCTGACAGGAGGAGCCAAGATGGTGGCCATCATGTGGACAACCAGCATTTCCTCATCCTGCTCCTCTCTCAACCAGCCACATGTCTTTTTGTGAAGTCCTTTGTTCTAGATTGGAAGGGTTTTTTTTAATAGTAGGGATGGACTGCGATTTTGAGTTGATCTTGTTTTCTCCTGTTTTGTTAGTTAGGGAGGTAAGTCTATTGTCATTTGTTTTCTGAGGTAAGTGATTTATTTTCCAGATAGAATTGTTTTGCTTGTTGTTTTGGCCTTGGTCCAGCCTGAAGCTGACACCTTAGTTATAGTTGATTTATCTGTAAGTTTTGTGAATAAATCATTTTCTTTTCATTCAAAATCTAAAACTTGTTGTACGTGGCTACTTGGGATTTGAGGAAGATGGGGCTCTTTTAGTTATGCTCTAGGCACCCCTAGACTGGGGCGTAACACCACGCACCACATCTTTGCCCAATTTTGGATTAATGGAGAGCCAGCAGTGGCGGGACTGCTGACATGGTGACAGCTTGAGCCACCACACTCACCAACAGCTCCTCAGAAACCTGTGGGTGACGTCATGGAAACTACATTCATGTTCATTTATCTATGGTGTCTCAAATCACTCTCAATATATATGGTTATATTACAGATGTCAGTGTTTGGAATACATCAGAACAAAAACAACTGGTATGTTGTTCAAACCTTTATTAACAAATGTTGATTTTGATGACATCAGAATTGATTTTAAAAAATCGTTTCCATCATGAACTATGAAGCATTCAAAAATAGTTCTTTAAATAAGATATACATGCCCCTTTGCTGTATAGAGTTTTTTATGTATTATTTTTAATAAATCCACCTAATAATTTGAAAGTAAAAGAATAATAAGCAAATACAAACACATAATATGATGCTAGGATCAGTGTACAATAAAACGTGGAACAGAAAGAGCATGTCTCTATGCTACAGTATAATTTCTATCATAAATCTTGTCATTCTCACTGAAGTTAGAAGGGAACTTGCAACATTTAATTGTTTATTTCTGTAAGAGGTCAGTACTATGAACCAACTCACAGATTTTCACAGACACACACGTTCACATTTGGCATTTAACTTGAGAATACACACTTTCTTCAGTCTCTCTCTTCTTCCTTCCTCTTGTAGCTTTTCTACCAGATAAATGCAGCGCAGCATAGTTCAGATCATCTCCACCTTCAGTCTGTGGACCAAATAAAAGGCTCATTACTCAGGATGTTGTTATAGGGTTGTGAATTATATTGATAAAACAACAAATGTGATCTGGCATCATTACTTACATTATCATTGACTGGTGGGATCGAGTTGTCGTGTCGTGATTGTGAAGAGACGCTTTCTATTCCTAACAATGAATGAAAACAGAAAAATACGTATAAAATATATAAATGATTAAAAAATGTATTTTTTTACGATGGAGCATGTGGGCCTCATTAAGAAAAAAAAAAGCATTTAAAGTACAAGAATAAAGTCTTAAATATTGAATTAATTACGAGAATAAAGTCGGAATATTAACTTCAGTAAAGTTGGAAAGATATTGGAAGATTCAAACTTCAAGGATCAATAACTCTCAAGGGAAATGTTGTTAAAACACAAAACACGCATATTTTTAACCGTAAGATAGACAAGAACATTAGTGTTTACATGCAGCCGGCTGTGAGGGAAGCGCACAGGGATCGTCTACAAAGTGCAACACCGAAAAGAGATATTACAAAAATATTCATTCAAAATATTCATTATAATACAGTGTAGTGTCACCAAACTCACTACACACTTCATTGATCCCCTACAGATTACACTACAACACTTGGTTTGAAAGAAAGGCATTTCCCATACTAAATGTTGTAGTGTAATCTGTAGCAGTTTATAGTGAAGTTATTGAATATTTTTGTAATATCTCTTTTCGGTGTTGCACTCTGTAGACGATTTTGTGTTTTAACAATGTTTCACTTGGGATTTATTGATTTTTATTTATTTTTTTTTATTATTGAAATTGTAAACTCTACAGGTGACAGTGGAACTACCGGGAATACAGACACTGATCTTGTGCTACAGATGTTTGCTGATACATTAATTAACAAAAAAAAAAAAAAAACGCAAAACAAATCTATCTATTACCTTATCCCGGAACATGACATTAAAGTTTATCCTGTGTGATGTTACACTTCAAAGATGATTCATATATGAACTCTTTTAGTCAAACAAAATATTCACATTTTTTGAGTAAACAACACTTACCTCTAAATTGTTCACATCTTGCTCTTGGAGTTCGGTAACAGATGAAAACAATATTTCCAATCACAGAAATGATCAGGCAGACCATTCCTCCTATCACCATTGCCGTAAATTTACAACTCACTGTTCGCTCTAGACAACAAAGAAGAAAAAATGTATCAATTATGTTATCAACATCTTATGAATATCGCTTCCAGTACTGAACACAGTCATACCGATTTGCCGTTTTGATCCATTTCCAAATAATATCTCCCCACATGTGGCCACAGCACAGTAGTAAGTCCCATCATCAGAGGAGCTGACGTTCTTAGAGAAGTGATAAATACAGCGTTTCTGACTCTTGTCACATTCATCATGTCTGTTTCCATCAGCGTAGATGATGTCTGGATGAGATTTATCTGATCTGGCTCTCAACCAGAACACACTGTCTTCTTCTGAACACGTCTTGCTCTCAGAGTCAGAGAGGACTGAACACTGTAGAGTCACTGAGTCTCCTGGATGGACTGGATCAGATACACAGAAGTTCCAGAAGAAAAGTTAGATCCTGGGTAAAACATCAGCTTGATAAAAAAGTATTATAACTGACCACATTTCAATTACATAGTTTAAAAAATATTGAATATTAAATTTGAAATCCTCTCTGCTTAGTGACATCAAAACATTTAAGATGATTCCAAATTGTTCCAAAAACAGATCACATAATTACCTCTTAATGACAAATAGGTCGCATTCCAAGAATTATTGATCCAGTCCATGAATGCACAGTGATACATTCCCTCATCTTCTTGTTTTGTCTTTAAAATAGTCAGACTGCTAATATTCTCATTAACTTTTGCTTCAAATCTTGAGGTAGGAAACTCTGGTCCATATTCATGATTTGTATTTGTAATAAGTGATACAATTAATTTCAGATTTTCCCCGGCACTCTGCTTGTACCAGTGAATATTTTCATTGTTCCACTTTTTTGGCAAAACACACATGAAGGTTGCAGGTTCACCAAGTTGAACTGTGGTCACTGGAACCAGTGTATCTAAATGAAATGAAACATTCAATACATAAAAAGGTTAACAATAGTTAGTGTAGCAACAATGTAAAGAACATGCAGTGTTCACATGAACCACCACACATCTGGATTGCATGCAGATACAAAAATATGAAAAAATATTTTGTCATTATTCGATAGAACTTACATCCCTGATGAAGAAGAAGCAGTGTAACCCAGAACACGATCATCTTGACACTGTCTCTTGTTTGGAGACTTGTTGGTTATATTGTGAGTGAAGGCGGTGACATGATTCTGATAGGTCAGACCTGTAAATGAATCTGATTGGTTATCACAGAATATAACATTAAAATGCATTTCCTGTCACACTGCTTTTGTTGTGGCTACTGAAGCTTTTTACCTCCCACTCTCGTCCATTGAATAAACTTTTTAAATTCAAGTTTTTCTGAATTTCAGACATTTGTTCTCAACACAGAATGCTTTTCATTTTTGTAAGGTCAAATCTAAATTATTTTTTACCCCTTTCGTTTGCCTATGTAAAGTACTTTGAATGGCCTTCAGGATTAAATGTTGATTAAATGTAGTCTTCTATATTGGTCTACAGGGGGTCTAGAGGAGGGACTCTGGGGCAAGTGGCCTAGTAGCTGAAAACAATAAGGGCTGGACAGGGGCAGAACAGGCCTGGAGGCCAGAAGTCTTTTTGTCACCTCCTGACTTGGAGCAAGGATGTGTTAGCCAAGTAGGACCACACAAGAAGAGAGCTGGGACCCAGAACAGACAGTTCATGCTGCCAACAGGAGATCAGAGCCAGATGAGAAGATGTCTGGGACGAACAATATGACCCAAATGCAGACAACAAAGACAGAACTGGTGCAGAACAATGATTTATTATTACAAAAGTGAGTGTACAAAAGCTTTTGGACATTCCAGAAAAAGTGGTCCAAAAAAGCAAACAAATCTGTAAAGACCAAGAAAACATGTCTAAAGCAGACTACAAAACAAAACAGAAAGAATGTCCTGAACACTTGAACGGAGAATGAAGACCTGAAGAACAAACTGAAACTGAAACCGTGAACACAGAAAGTAAATACACAAGAGAAGGCAAGATGACACATCTGAAACTGATCAGACTGGAAAAGACGATCAAATCTGGAGGGAAACACGACGAAACAGGAAGTAAAGTTACAGACGCGAGGAGAGGGGAGAATTACAAAATAAAACAGGAAACACTGAACAAGAGACCCAATGTCCATGACATTAACAGCACTCACATCTCTTCACAGGTCTTTTGCTGCATGTGGCAGGAAGTGCTTCTGTTTGTTCTACATATTATTTTTTTTAAAAGCACTGTTGTGCCCAAGAATAGCCAACATGAACGCAATAGTTAGGTCTTTTTTAACCAGAGACAGGTGGTAACTGTCGTAACAGCAGAGGGAGATATTAGTAAGAATTAAAACAAATTTCAAGAATTCGTAAAAATCTACACATGTACATTCTGTGATGACCAATCAGATTTAAGTTCTTTGTTTTTTTAAAACATTTTGAAATGTACGACTAGTTAGAATGAAGCAGATGTATTTAAAAGAAGCTTCTGCCAAGCTCACGCCGTACATCAGATAAGCCACTTCATAAACAGATCTGGAGGGACATTAAAGAAAACATACTCTCATATTCACATTTACACCAAAGGGAAAATTAACATAACCTTAATGTCTTTCGACTGTGAATGGAAACTCACCCAGGAAAAAGAAAAACATACCAACTTTTATTGACAGTAACAATACTTAGCTTTAACTCATAATCTTTCCCTTGATCCAGCTACACTGCTGCTGCCACAGTGACTCCTGGTCTTGTGTCTCTTGCATGCAAATGTACGCACTTATAGAGGTGGCTTTGGAGTTAGAATGCCAATCAAGAAGCATAATGTCCCTCAGCTTCTCTAGAAAAATGGTCAAATGGATTATTCTTAACTTTGCAAACAAATAAAGAAATTGCTATTGACATGGACATTGAAATCAGACTATTACTGTGAGCAGGGGACCAAAAAGTTTGTAGGGGTGCACCGATACGATCAGTCAGTATTTTATGTTGGAGACACAACCTTTCATGAAACTCAATCAATGTGTGACTAAACAGT
>NC_040011.1:24300885-24346508 GCF_000972845.2 Larimichthys crocea
CCTAACCGTCTCCTCTAAGTAATGACTCCTATACTCTCCTCTATCTCATCTCCTATCCTACACTCTACGCGCCTCTCATCTACATATCCTATCTCTCCAATCACTCTCCTTCCTCCTCTCATCTCCTCTCGGGCCGCCTGGTGGTTCCTGGTTCGCCCCTGGCTGGGGCCTTTCTGTGTGGAATTTGCCATGTTCTTCCTGTCAGCTCATGGGTTTCTTCTGGGTCCTCCCCCACGTCCCACGACATGCACCTCAGGCATATTGGTGCTCTTCGGGGTCCCCCCACGGGGCACCCGGTCGCCCGTGGCCACCACCTGAGTCGCCCACCGGCCTGTTCTAAAAATAGCTGAATGCGCCACTTACCAGTGGCTGCACTAATTTATTTTGATGTGCTATTCTTGTTTAAACACACTTATATGTAAACTGGAATGACAATATATATAAAAAAAACTTGTTTAAAAAATGTTTAAAATAAAAATGTTAATTAATAAATGAACTATGACCTAGTTATAGTTCAAAGGTCAGTATGATGCGCATGACATAGCGTGTGCCAGACGCTACGACGAAACAAGCGGGCGCAGCAAAAATGAGGAGATGACTGACCCATAACAAGATGGCAGAAAAAAAGAAAAAAACATAATTTTCACGACGAATGGGAGGTAGAGTTTTTTTTTACCACTGTGATAGGAGCATTTGTTTGTCTTATTTGCGGGGCGACTGTGGCGACGGCAAAGCGGCACTCACTGATGCACACTGCAAGACTCACTCAGAGTTGCGCTGTCAAGTTACACACCAAGTACAACATACTGGTAAACAGCGTGCAATGCCAGGCTTCCCACTAACGTGACAGAGAAACGGATACCAGATTTGGTGTCCAGTTCATGATTTGGTAAATGTGTTTGTAAAATGTAACAATTGTTTATGTAAATGTTAACAAGGTAAAAAATTGCAGATGCAGATGTTAGTGTGGAGTTCAAAATATAATCAGATTTATTTAAAAATCTGAAAGTTTTATTTTGTATTTTCATGATTTATTATTGTACAAATGTGGTGCAAAGTAATTCATGGTTTGTTAAAAAATGTTATTGGCTAGTGAAAAGGGGACATTGTGATTTCCTAGGACTGTTGTAGAAGTGATCTTAAAATGTTTTTGACATTTTTTTTTCAATTTGAAAAACACTTGCACTAAGACAAATATAGAAATAAAGTGTTGCATATTGATATTTATCTGTTTCCTACTTGTTAAATCATTGTTGATATCATTGTAAGAATCATTAACATGATCCGTGTCTTCGCAGAGATTAATAGCATTAATTAATTAATAATATGCACATACGAATATAGACATAGGACAAAAACAAAGAGCTTGAAAGGTAAACATAAACATAAAAACCATGTACATATAAATATCATGTATACAAATATGTGTGTTAGGCAGCAGGTGGTGTGGTGGTTCCTGGTTCGAACCCTGGCTGGGGCCTTTCTGTGTGGAATTTGCATGTTCTTCCTGTGTCTGCATGGGTTTTCTCTGGGTACTCCTCCCACAGTCCAACGACATGCACTCAATAGGCTAATTGGTGGCTCTAAATTGTTCGTAGGTGTGAATGTGAGTGGGAATGGTTGTTTGTCTCTATGTGCCCTGGACTGGCAACTTGTGGGTGTACCCCACCTCTGTCCCAGTGTCAGCTGGGATAGGCTCCAGTGAGGCCTATCCAGTGACCCTAGTGAGGAGAAGCGGTTACATATACTGATGTACAGTATGTATATATAATATAATATAATAATATATTTAAATACTTCAATTAAACTGTTCCATCTTCCTCACACCACTTTTTAAAGGCGTTCTGCATGTTGGCTGTGAGAATAAGTAAACCCAGAGGCACTTACTGACATGTTCTGCGGTGGGCCTTTTCTCAGCCATTTGACCAACCATCAAAGTGGTTTGCTCACAGCAGACCTTCAACAGGATATGTAACTAGGTTAACTTTGCAAGGAGGAAAAGATACAAGATGTTTCAGCAGGCTATTTCAAGCTGAACTTGATTTTTGTGTTTCTTGCTGGTTAAGGTGTTCATTCAAAGAACAAAAAATGTCTACAAATGGTCATCAACCCTTTTTATTAATAATCAGACAAACTTCACAGTTCAGAGTCCTGCTCTTGCCAAAACAACCAGGGTGGGACTATGGATTGATGAGCTCCTCCCGCTCTGACATCAACATCCAATCAAGGGGACCAAACGACATAAAAGTGTGACAACCTATCATGATGTTTAACTAGGCCTACTCTTTTAAATTTCTCAGTCATTAATAATAATGGTGAGAAATATACTGTCATGTTCAGGAAGCTGCACTTGACTGCTGTTTAGTCAAGTGCAGCTTCCTGAGGCTACAACAGAGAGTGAGAAAAGGTAGAAAGACCGCCTTGTCTTCATACTTCAGTTTGAAGCCTGACCACAATAATGTTGAAGTTTCCATGCATCGTTTGTTTGACAGTGGTGAGTGTGAGTGTGTGTTTATCTCTGTGTGTTTGTGTGTGAAGGCACAAAGCAGGACACAAATGAAAGTATTTACCGAATGACATTTTACAGTTGTTACTTTTTCTGTCCCATCTTTCTATTTGTTTCAGAGAATCACTGATTTAACTGTATGTCAAACACTTGACTATTGTCAGAGCAACATGTTTTGGCTCATGGTCAACTATATATATTTTTCGATGCCACAGTTTGTGGCACTGGACTGCATTAAATGGTCAGATGTTCATATTACTGTTTTGCAAGGGTGTCCACTGTAGAGAGCTTCCTTTTTTTTAACAAAAGCAAACACTGTATATTGTACACTGCTGAGTCTGAGATGCCGTGCTGTCTCTGGACGAGGTATTGGGTTCAAATCTTTATTTGTGGTTTTCTCTCAGGTTCACATGGATTCCTTCCTTCACATTAAAACATGGAGGTCATCTATCCACAATTTACTTCCATAGGTCGCAGATTTAGCAGAGCGTTTCAGACATCCCTCTTCCCAGTAACACATTCCAGCTCTTCCTAGGAGATCCAGAGGCATTCCCAGGACAGATTACATTACATTACATTACATTGCATTTAGCAGACGCTTTTATCCAAAGCGACTTGGAGAGGAGAACATAAGCTGACAAAGGTGTAAAGGAGCACAGAGTAGTTGTTAGGTTTGTTAGTTTTAGATGGTCTATATCATTCTTAAAGTAAGTTCTGGCTCTGCCCCGGGGTCTCCTGTTAGTCGGACGTGCACTGAACATCTCCAAAGAAAGGCGCCCATGAGGGATCCTAATGTAATATAATAATCCTTTTCAGAGCAGCAACTCTACTCTGAGCTCTTCTGTCGTGGTTTCTTGTTTAGTATTTCCTGGTTTATTTTGTAATACTCCCCTCTCCTTGTGTCTGTTACTTTACTTCTTTACTTAAGCCATTGTTCTGCATCAATTTTTCCTTTGTAGTCTGAATTTGGGCCTTGTGTTTCTGGTTAACCTGCTTGAACCCAGTTAACAGTTAGAGAATGCCTAATATAGAAGACTACATTTTACTAACATTAAATCCAGAAGTCAAAAAACACAGAGGCCATTTGAAGTATATTACAAAGGTGCAAATATTTAACATGGATGACAGATTTCAAGAATGAAAAGCACTCTGTGTTGAGAATAAATGTTGAAAAGTCCCATAAATTCAGAAAAACATGAATTTTTATGAATCAAATGATGACAGATGACAGTGAGGGGTACTATGTTTCACTTACCACGACAAAAGCAGTGCGGCAGGAAGTACATTTTAATGATATATTCAGTGCTAACCAATCAGATTCATTTAAAGGTCTGACCTATCAGAATCATGTCACCGCCTTCACTCACAATATAACCAACAAGTCTCCAAACAAGAGACAGTGTCAAGATGATCATCTTCTGGGTTACACTGCTTCTCCTTCATCAGGGATGTAAGTTCTATCAAATAATGACAAAATATTTTCTAATTTTTTTGTATCTGCATGAAATCCAGATGTGTGGTGGTTCATGTGAACACTGCATGTTCTTTACATAGTTACTACACTAACTATTGTTAACCTTTTAATGTATTGAATGTTTCATTTCATTTAGATACACTGGTTCCAGTGACCACAGTTCAACTTGGTGAACATGTGACCTTCACATGTGTTTTGCCAAAAAAGTGGAACAATGAAAATATTCACTGGTACAAGCAGAGTGCTGGGGGAAATCTGAAATTAATTGTATCACTTATTACAAATACAAACCATGTGTATGGACCAGAGTTTCCTACCTCAAGATTTGAAGTAAAAGTTAATAAGAATATTAGCAGTCTGACCATTTTGTGGACAATTCAAGAAGATGAAGGAATGTATCACTGTGCATTCATGGACTGGAATGTGAATGCTTGGAGTGCAACCTATTTGTCATTAAAAGGTAATTATGTGATCTGTTTTTTGTGCTTTGGAATTACTTCAGCCACTTAAAGCTACACTATTTAATGTTTCTTATCAATTTTAACTATATTGACTTAACTTGGTGTCACCAAAGATATTTTAGAGGATTTCCAAATTAATTCTAAAACTCAAAATATCTCATTGAAGAGTTCTGTGTACATTAACTACATCAGAGCATTATGTCAAATCACTATATGTTATACTACATTTAAACTTCTTAAAACATGCAGGAAACTCTCAGAGGACATCAAACTATGATGTTGTTCAGTGGTCGACAGTGTCTGATCCAGTCCGTCCAGGAGACTCAGTGACTCTGCAGTGTTCAGTCTTTTCTGACTCTGAGAACAAGACGTGTTCAGAAGATCACAGTGTGTTCTGGTTCAGAGCCGGATCAGATAAATCTCATCCAGACATCATCTACGCTGATGGAAACAGACATGATCAATGTGACAAGAGTCAGAAACGCTGTGTTTATCACTTCTCTAAGAACGTCAGCTCCTCTGATGAAGGGACTTACTACTGTGCTGTAGCCACATGTGGGGAGATATTATTTGGAAATGGATCAAAACTGGACTTTCAAGGTAACTCTTGAGTAATTCTTGGTCTACAGTCAGCCCAGTAAAACCCAATATAATCAACTATAAATTATTTCAATTTTACATTTTAAATTATTTAACCAGGAGGTGACAGTAAACATCATTTACTTTTAACATTGTTTTCATTGTTTTTTCCTTTTTGTTCATGTTTCAGGAACTAGTATGTGCTCACAGACAGACCATGCAGTTATTTTTCTGCTCTGTGCTGTCTTGGCTATATGTCTGATTGTTATAGTCTTCCTCATTCATGCCATCATCAAGAAAAACAAGTGTGATTGTTACAATGGTAACTGAAGTCACTCATAGCTTCTAAACATTGATATCAAATTAAAACTTCTGCATCATCATTTATTATTGTCTGTACATTTTCTGTTTCATCATCCAGCTCCTGTTGCTGTGCAAAAACACAGTGGTGGTCAGAAAAGTCATCAGGTAAGGACAATAGATGTAGGATTAACCTTATTAGGTTGTGTGTGTTGTTTTTTGACTTTGTCGTCTATATTTTCTCAGAGTGACGAGGACCTGTGGGTTTATTCTGCTGTCGTCTTCACCGTGATGAAAACTGACAGAGGTGCAATAAAGGATGCAAAAGCAGCAGAAAGAGAGAGGATCTATACTGCTTTCAAGACGTTTGGGTTGGATTAGTGAGTTAACAGTCTCTTTATCATGATTTGGGCCTGTATGATCAAGTTTATGTTAGTCTGTTTAGAGCTAAAGAGTGTTGTACAGTAAGTGTTTATTTGGTAATGAGGTACATATTACACATCACTTCAATGTTTTATTTTTTGAAACATTTGAAATGCACAACTTCCATATACCTGCTTATTCTGTACGATTTTCAGAGGCTGCCGAGGTCACACCTTGCATCAAAAAAGCAGTGTTGGGTATAGTTACTTTGGAAAGTAGTTCATTAGGTTACAACGTTACCATCAATTAAAAGTAATCTGTTACGTTACAGCGTTACCTATGAATATAAGTAACGCGTTAGAGTACTCATGTGTTACCAAAAATTAAAAGCCATTTGCAGCGCCTCGCACATGCTGCAACTTAACTGACACAGACACACAGCCTCCTTTAAATGCACCCAGAAGTCCTGACAATGAATCAGTCATCCAACCAAATTAACTCTGCAGGATAACAATAACAGGCAAGACACTCAGCAATATGCCACATAGCGTTTTATTAATTAATTATTTTTGGTCAGAACATAGGTAACTCCTGAATTTTTTTTTACGTGAATGCAGTAAACACAATCTGAGGTAAACAGGTAGCAGATTCAGATTCATTTAGAAATTGCAGTCAACGATCTGACAGAAATTTGAACAGCTGCATCTATGTCAAACAAAAATGATAACAGGCCGTATAACACAAACAATAAAATCGCTCACTGGCACACAGGCAAATGACAAACAGCCTAATAGCCGAACTATGAAAATACTATTTAAGTGTCACAGGCCTACATTCACTTTACCATTGTCCACTTACATTTACTCTTCAAAGTGATTAAAACATAGCAGAAGATTTTCCAAACGTCCGCCGCAGAGTGTGAATTTTACTGTTGTGTTGTTCTTGTCCTTTTTGCTGGCGAATTGAAAATAATGTGCATACACACACACACACACACACACACACACACACACACACACAGAGGTAACGTAGGTCAGCAGGGCACAGACGCATCATCACAGAGCTGCACTGCTGACACATCCGCAGGTAGCACAGTACTTCTTATCTGGAGAAATTCTTAAAGCAACGGATTACTTTTTTAAAAAATAACAAAGTTACTGATTACTTAAACCAGGAAACTAGCGCGTTACGTTACATGTTACACGAAAAAAGTAATTAGAGTACTCTAAACACGTTACAAAGTAACGCGTTACCCACAGCACTGCAAATAAGGCACCTTATGGACAGATCCGCACTGGACTGTGAGTGAAAATCCACACAGGTACAAGAAAAACATACCAACTGTTAGTGATGCAAAGATTTTAGTCATAATCTTTCCCTTAATCCAGCTACACTGCTGTCACAGTGATACTCTTCTAGTCTTGTGTCTCTTGCATGCAAATGTACACGCTTAAAAGATACATTGCAGAGGTGCCGAGGTGGCTTTGGCGTTAAGATGCCTATCATAAAGCACAATACCCCATAATTTCTCCAAAAATCTGTCATTGTGAACTGGGTTATTCGTAATTTTGCAACCTGAATAAAGAAACTTGCTGTTAACATGGGCATACTGAAATCAAGTTATGAGTGGGAGTGGGAGTAATTGTAAATATGAAGTTTTACTGTTTGTACCGCAACGTTTACAGAATTAAATCATGAGAGAAAAAACACCAAAAAGTATGTTGGGGTGCACCAATACAATCATTGGATCAGTGTGGGCATGGATATATGAGGCGGATATGATTCCAGTACTCAGGACTAGCTAACACCCCTATATCAAAACCAATATCAGGGATTTCTTTCTGGTTGTTATTCTGCTATTCTGCTTGTTCTTTGACCACAGACACTGTCTGGGATCATGATATGTAACTCTATGAAACTATCACAGCAAATAAAAAAATAAAAAATAAAATAAAAAACAGCTGTTGGTTCTTCTGTAGATTTTCTATCACTCGCCAGAATCAGTGAAATCAAGCCAATATTTTAATATGACAACAAATATTTTGTTTGT
The DNA here is from genome assembly GCF_000972845.2 of Larimichthys crocea. Taxonomy (NCBI): domain Eukaryota; kingdom Metazoa; phylum Chordata; class Actinopteri; family Sciaenidae; genus Larimichthys; species Larimichthys crocea. The sequence continues at coordinate 24,308,619 of NC_040011.1, forward strand.
TTATAGAGATGACTATGATATATAAATGTATAAATAAACACACTGTTCTTTCTAGTGCCAAACTGCTGGTGTGTATTCTATGTTGAAAACATAATAATATATATAATATAATGTGTTTAACTACTGGAATGAAACTCTTCTGTCTTTCTGGTCTCAGCACTTTTTAAAGGTGTTCTGCATGTTGCCCGTGAGAACTAGCAAAGCCACATGCACTTACTGACATGTACTGTGGTGGGCCGTTTCTCAGACCTTTGACCAACCATCAAAGTGATTTACTCACGGCAGATCTGACTATGAGCTTCAACAGGATGTAGTCAGAGTGACATTGAGAGGAAAAGATACAAGAGATTTCAGAGGGCTATTTTAAGCTGAACACATAATGTGTTTTCTCTTGCTGGTTAAGGTGTTCATTCATAGAACAAGAAATCTCTCCAAATGGCCATCAACCCTTTTTGTTAATAATCAGACAAACTTCACAGTTCAGAGTCCTGCTCTTGACAGGGGCGGTACTGTGGATTGATTAGCCCCTCCCCCCACTAATATCAACGCCCAATCAAAAAGACCAAACTGCGGAAAAGTGTGATAAAAATGGTCATTACATGTCATGACTTGTTCAGTCATTAATAAGAATGAAAAAAAGAATACATGTCATCGTTGTCATGTTATTTTACTTGTCTTTGTAAAAACAGTCAAGTGCAGCTTCCTGAGGCTACAACAGAGAGTGAGAAAAAGTAGAAAGACCGCCTTGTCTTCACACTTCAGTTTGAAGCCTGACCACAACAGTGCTGAAGTTTCCATGCATCATTTGTTTGTCAGTGGTGACTGTAAGTGTGTGTTTACCTGTCTATCTGTCTGTGTGTCAAAGTACAAAGCAGGACACAAATGAAAGTATTTACTGCATGACATTTTACAGTTGTTACTTTCTCTGTGTCCCACCTTTCTGTATTATATTTATGGACAGGGGTCTCGACACAGCATTGTTTTAACAGTATGTCAAACCTCAAGCAGCACTTTTAGTGTTAAGAACAACTTCATTGTGAGAGCCACATGTTTTGGCTTGTGGTCAAGAATATGATGACCCTGATTAAGGCCACAAACAACAACACGTGACAAATCTGCTGTTTTGTCTCTTTCAGTTGTTTCAATCTATTCTCCGTCTCTTTACACCTTGTACGTATGTGAACAAGACACTCCCACCATATTTGGTGAGAACTTTGATTAGAAAAATAAAAACACTGTACACTGTTAACTATGAGATATGATGCTCCCTCATGACAAGGTCTTGGGTTCAAATCTTTATCTGGTGGTTTTCTATCAGGTTCACTGGGATTCCCCATTTCAAATCAAAACTTAAACTTATCCGTCCATCTATTTCCTTCTGCTCTTATCCGTGGTTGGGTCCTGGTGGCATGCAGGCGCGCAGATAGGTTTGAGAAACTGGGGGGGACGAAGCTGCCCCCAATGCCCCCCCCCCTCAGGCTGCCAGCCTGACACCCACTCTCACACTATAGTGCTCCTAAGTGCTGTCCAAAAAATCCCCACCATAGAACACAAAACAAATTATTAACTGTCATCACACACAGAAACCCCCTCATAAAAATGCTAAACTCGTTTTAAAAAATGCTGAGAAACTGGGTGGGCTACGTGCGTTTAGTCAGTCCTTGTTAAACAGTAGGCCTATGCTCGTGCGTGGCGAGGAAAGTCAGATTAACATTAAAACGGCATTACGTTATTAATGTCCAACGAGGTATTTACATGTAGGCTACAGGCTACGCGGAGACAGAAGGCGAAAGTTTGTCTCTTGCCTCGTACGATTTTACTTTCACGAGAGGACATTGCTTCGAGACTCTCAGAAATGCAATGTGGTGTGATGAAGTATATATTTAAAAAGTACAATTTACTTACAGAAGTGACTTTTTGAAAAAATGACGCAATAGTCTTTTGCTTTTTTGTTGTCCTTCTCATCATGCCATGCCGTGCTGAACGTGCAGCTAGCTGTCCAAGTGATCAGTTGGTAACCGTGGCAACCAAAGTCGACGACGACTCCACACTCTTTGCTGCATAGTCCAAACGAGTCACTTGCTTGATGCGTAGGCGTTGTTACACACAACGCATGCACATCAGCACACACCTCAGTAAACCAAATATTATGTTAATTCATATTTTGGTTTCCTCGTGATGCTTGAATCAGAAGATTTGAAGAAGACAAAGTTTAAAAAAAAAACAAAAAAAAAACAAAACGTTAAGCTACATAAAAGTGGGTGGGACGGATCTACGGTCATTCAAAAGTGGGCGTGTCATGACACACCTGACACACCCACTATCTGCGCCCCTGGTGGCATGTTCCTATCCCCAGTAACACATTCCAGCTTTTCTGAGGTTTTCCAGGTTAGACATGCTGCAAAAGGGCCAGGAAGCACCCTTATCACATATTTGAACCACCTCAGCTCAGCGTCTCGTAGCCAGGCCTTAATCCATGGGGCTCGGTGGGCACAGCCAACAACATGCCACCAAGGAGAGGCATAGGGGTCTGGTGCTTTGCCTGTCAGGTGGCAAGTAAAGGGTGGGACCTAGGTGTGCTGATTCCTGGCATAGAGAATTAGTGTCACCTCACTTGCAGGGAGGAATTGGAGCTGGTGGTGGAGGAGTTGGGGGAATTACCAACTAGATATACTGAGTTCACTTGTACACATAGCACTGCATCCAGAACCAGAATCCTGCAAAGGTTTTAGACTGAACTTTCTGGACCTCTGGCTGAGCAACGCTGTGTTGAAGGTCTCCCCAGAAAGACCTCCAACAAAAGAGAGGGTTGCTTCAGAGTAGTTTTGGTTCATTGCTGCTGTTCTCAACAGTAAAGGGTTGATCATACATTAGTATAGATGTGGACAGCTGTGGACTTGCATGCAGTCTGTGCAAGTGTATGCACTTTAATACGACACATACAGTGTGCTGACACTTTGTGGGATTTGGCTTAACCACATGAAAAGGATTTTTTTTTAATGGTATGCTCCACCTCTTTTGCTTTCCACTCAGATTGATTACCTGGATACATTCAAAGCCTGATCAAATTGTATCAATACTAACTGGATGAAACCAGTTAGCTTCTGAGGCCCAAATCTTGATCTTTAAGTAAGTCGCTTTAGATAAAAGCGACATCTAAATGTCTAAATGTAAATGTAATGTAAATGACTCCAAATAAATACTATTGTTATTCTGCATCTGCTTAAGAACTGCCATTGGTACCCACTCTGAAATGATCTAGACATTAAAAAAACATTAAATGTAAATCATATCTTCTGTTTTTGAGTCAACGTGAGCAGGTTAGAGACAAGATTTAGCATTGCCAAAGCACTCAACATAAAGTATAGTGTAACGTGTCATCTTTGTTTATTTGATCTTTACCACAATCATTTCCTAACATGAAACAAATCTTTTTGGTATGAGCATTTGTATGTTGTCTCTTCTTACTCCCCTAAATCAACGTAATTTCTCCAAATATGTGAACTTCACAGGGTAAAAGAACATTTTATTTATGGTGATATAAGTGTCGGTCCCCAACAACTGAGAATCAGATGAAATGTCAAATCAAGATCAAATAAAATCATCTCATCATACCCCCAGAGTCAGTTTTAGAAACCCACCATGAAACATGAAACCAAAGCTTGCTGTTCGTGTTGTTTCATGTGTTTAGGTTGGAAAGATGGTTCGCATTATTTCCCCTGTGGTAGTACAGGAAATCGCCAACATAACAAGAGGCCAATCAGATTGCACTAAAATTGTTCACTCCCACATCAAATCATTACATCAAGACGTATCATCTTCTGACGCAGTCTAAATTTCAGTGATCTCAAGTGGAATAACATGAAAATGCTGATTATATTGTATTTCATGCTGATGCTCAGTGTGGGGCGTAAGTATATAAATTCAGATTTATTCCAGATACACATTTAAAGGATTGTCATCTGCTTACAGGAATTTAGAAGAATGTAACATGTTTTTTTCAGGATGCGCAGATGATCAGATCTTTGAGACAACGACTGTCGGTGTTGGAGAATATGTGACACTAAAATGTCCCTGCAAGTCTTTTCAAGAGAATATGTGACACTAAAATGTCCCTGCAAGTCTTTTCAAAGCGTGTATTGGATCCGGCTCATTCCTGGAAACCTTCCTGAAGTCTTAGGGCGAGCTTTTAGTTCTGAGGGTGTCGATTCTCGCATTACAACCACAGAAGAATCAAGAACATTTGTTCTGCGTATTAAAAACACAAAGCTAAGTGATACTGGAGTTTACTTCTGCATGCAAATGCAAAAAATCTTGACATTTCTGAAAACAGCAGACCTGAGAGTTGAAGGTATATCAGCAAAAAGTTACTTACATACCTCTTGCCTTACTTGATCATATAAAGTTCCCTTTTCACGTAATTCAGAGGATTGTTTTAATTTTATGATTTTAATTTCCCCGGACCAGAACCTGATACAACTGCAGTCCCTCCATCTGATCCAGTCCGTCCTGGAGGGTCTGTGACTGTGACGCAGAGTTCAGTCCTCTGTGACTCTGAGAACACAACAGGTCCAGCAGAACAGACTGTGTGCTGTTTCAGAGCTGAATCAGATGAATGTCATCTGAACTTTACTAACATTCCAGGAGACAATGTTGAAGAATATGAAAAGACCAACGTGATTCTCTCTCTGTTATGTGCTGCTTTGGCTATAAGTCTCATTGTTATAGCCTTTCTCATATATTCAATCATGAAACTCAAGAGGAAATCTTGTGGTTCTTGTAACGGTAAGCAAAGTCACTCATACAGCAATCTTTCAAACAGTATTGCCAAAACATTCATGTTAATGCTGTGTTTTTATTTTATAATACAGCTGCTGTTTCTCTGCAAACACATGCTGCGACAGCCAGTGCCGATCACCAAAGTCAACAGGTAAGGTATACAAAGAAAAGTTGGAGGTTGTCAGCATGTTTTTTCATGCTATTAACCTTTTCATATGTACATAGTTTTTATGTTTATGTCTACGTTAACCTGTCAAGTTCTTTGTTTCTGTTTTTACACTGTACTTACGTTTATATCTGTATGTACTACGAGAGAAAAGTGTAACCAGATTCAAATTCCTTGTGTGTGTATACATACCTGGCCAATTAAAGTGATTGTGATTCTCATGTTTTTTTCTCTGCCATCTCGTGACATGTTTCCACATATTCTCTCAGACAGAAGAGGATTTATTGATTTATTCTGCACCAACCTTCACCAGCAGGAAAACTATTAAAGCAGAGACAAGGGATACAAAAACAGATGAGGAAGAGGCCATCTACACTAATGTCAGAGTTGAATTAACAGACTAAACAATGGATGTAATGTCTGCATACTGTGTAGGAAATGTACTGCCTAAAAATTATATACATATATATTATACTTCATTTGTTGTTAAATGTATATGACTTTATTTATGAAGAAACAAATCCTCATGACATAATAATATTATATTATAATAGTTCAGCTTTTAGCATTACACCTTTGCTGTAGAGGTCCCATATCAATGAATGTTTGTTTCATTGTGGGTCAATATTAAAGTTGTTAACTCTGAGAAAATGTTCCTGTGTTTCTTTTATATCATTCATTTTCAAGTCCTTTAACTTCCTCCATGACTCACATCTACATATGCGTAAATGACAGGCAAAGGTATTGTTCAAATAGGTTTTGTGGTTGTATGTATGAATAAATACATATTATGATACCAAACCAATAATAAAATTAATGGCAACATTAAATCCTTACTGTGCATTTCTAATTGAATGTCTTGTTTAATGAAAGAGTGCAACATACCAGAAACAACTATACAGCTAGAAGTAATAACTCAGTAGACTCGAATACTGATATATGTTATATGATATATGAATGTTACTAACTACCCATAGTGATGTGTTAAACACACAGATTGTATTGCAAACACATATAAAATATAAAAATAACAGAAAGTAAAATGCAGCCAGAAGTGAGGTAGTCACGCAATTTAGGATGGTAAAGTAGAAAATTCAAATGGGTAAAGTAGAGTTTTTTGTTTCTGTATTGCCATGAATCCATTTCAACATGCATATTGTCACCATACATTTAGTTTAGACGAAGAGCCTTATACATGAGTATGATCATGGTCAAAAATCTGAAGTGTGAATTCCAATCACTGTAACGTGCTGTGACGTTAGTATCAGTATAATTCAAAATTTAACAAATTTGAACTTTTGAAACAGTGCAACCTCTGTGTGAAATGAAGCCCACACAATGCCAAAAACTGCAGTTCCTCAAAAGGCCACTTGAGGTGGGACATATTTCTTACTAGAAGGTAATCATGTCAACCACTTTGATGAAGTCTTACAAATGCTCCAGACACTGATCTAAAGCTGCACTGTGTTAATGTTAAAAGAAATTAAGCTTTTAAGTGCTGCATGCCTGTTTTGTTGTTGAAGATAAGACTGCCTCATTCCATAGACGGACACACAACAGATAGGTACATTACGTACAAGTATCTACAAAGTCAGATAACAATGTCCAAACACTAAAAGTAAATATATATATCATGTTTGTATACTAACTAACTAATGGAGTAGTTGCAGCACTTTTTTGAGGGCATATAGACAAGCCAGAGAAGACAGCTTCTTCATAATTGAGGTAGCATCATGTCATGACAAGCATATATTAGCACTACCTACAACTGGACATGAGAAAGCTACCCCTTTAAGAATTTTCATAGCACTTATTGTTGCACTAACGCTTTCTTATCGTACTGTACCTTGATTGTTTCCTTCTCTGTAAGTGACTTTGGATAAATGTAAATGTAAATGTTTTGATAAATCCACCATTGTGCAGGCTTCAATAAAATGCCAAAACTAACCATTGATGATATCAAATTAAAAGTACTGCATCATTGTTTATTGTTGTCTATACATTTTCTATTTCATCATCCAGCTCCTGTTGCTTTGCAAAAACACAGTGGTGGTCAGAAAAGTCATCAGGTAAGGACAATAGATGTAGGATTAACCTTAAAGAACAGTTGTGTCGTGTTGTTTTTTGATTGTCATCTATATTTTCTCAGAGAGACGAGGACCTGTGTGTTTATTCTGCTGTCGTCTTCACCGTGATGAAAACTGACAGAGGCGCAATAAAGGATGCAAAAGCAGCAGAGAGAGAGAGGATCTATGCTGCTGTCAAGACGTTTGGGTTGATCAGTTGATACTGTATGATCGAGTTGTGTATAATATAATAGAAATACTAGAATATAATATAAGATAATATAATAAAAATATAATATAATGTGTTTAACTACTGGAATTAAACTCTTCTGTCTTTCTGGTCTCACAGCACTGGTTAAAGGCGTTCTGCATGTTGCCCGTGAGCACTTACTGACATGTACTGTGGTGGGCCTTTTCTTAGACCTTCGACCAACATCAAAGAGGTTTACTCACGGCAGATCTGACTATGAGCTTCAACAGGATGCAGTCAGAGTGACATTGGGAGGAAAAGACACAAGAGTTTTCAGCGGGCTATTTTAAGCTAAACGCAAAATGTATTTAGTTTTTCTTGCTGGTTAAGGTGTTCATTCAAACAAAATATGTTTCCAGATGGCCGTCAAAACATTTTGTTAATAATCAGGCAAACGTCACAGTTCAAAGTCCTGCTCTTAACCCCTCTGCATCAACAACCAATCAAAAGGACCAAACCGCTGAAAAAACTGCGATAAAAATGATCATGACTCATGGTTAAATTGTTAAAAAATAATACATGTCATCGTTGTCATGTTATTCCACTTGCCTTTGTAAAAACAGCAGAACAGCATTTAAGTGCAGCTTCCTGAGGCTACTATAAAGAGTGAAAAAAGTAGAAAGACCGCCTTGTCTTCACACTTCAGTTTGAAGCCTGCCCACAACAGTGCTGAAGTTTCCATGCATCGTTTGTTGCATCAGAAGTGACTGTGTGTGTGTTTTTTGATTGACATAACAAAGCATTTGAACCTTTAAGAACATAACTACTGCTGTTATATATCTGTAGATTTAACACAAAATATTACTTTCTGAATGATTTTGTTAAAGACAAGAACAAGAGTGACACACTTTAAACTTAAATGACTTTGCATTACTCATAATAAGTCATTTTTAGAATGAACTCGAGGTTAAAATTTGTATCAACTTCATGCAAGTTTAACGTGTTCCATGCAATTACTTCTTTGTTATCTGACTCCAGATGTGAAAGAAAGGAAGAACTGGTTTTTAGATTTGTACACGTCTTCATTGGCTTAGATTTGGTTACATTTTCATTTTAAAAAAAGATAATTGTGACAATAAAAACAAAATTGTTACAGAACAGTACACTTGTATGTAACTTTTATTGGTAATTTTAAAAATGTTAGTATTGGCCCCCAGGCATCTTCACATTGTCAAAACTGGCCCGGTCAATCTGGTCAGTACTCACAGATTTTCACAGACACATTCACATTTGGCATTTAACTTGAGAATACACACTTTCTTCAGTCTCTCTCTTCTTCCGTCCTCTTGTAGCTTTTCTTCCAGATAAATGCAGCGCAGCATAGTTCAGATCATCTCCACCTTCAGCCTGTGCACCAAATAAAAGAATCATTATACAGGATAGTCATGTTGATATAGGGTTGGGAATTATATTACTGAAACATCAAATGTAATTTTGCATTGTTACTTACATTGACTGGTGGAGTCGAGTTGTTGTGTCGTGATTGTAAAGAGACGCTTTCTATTCCTAACAATGAGTGAAAACAGGAAAATGATTTACTTAAACTTTTTAACAAGGATCATCAACTGATTCAACCAGTTTTCATTTAAAAACGTTAATAAAATTTAAATTCAAAACTTTGTTTTCTCAATTCTTGTTATATATTTTATATACTCTAATGGCAAACCTAAATGAGACACAAATGGAACAAACTGGAATACAGACACATCAATTGTGCTACAAATGTTGCTGATAATAAAAAAATAAAAAAATAGGGGTGGTCGGTAGCGTAGTGGGTTAAGTGGCCGCCCTATCTGTAGAGGCCACAGTCCTCACTGCAGCCGGCCCTGGTTGAATCCCGCATCGGACGGCCCTTTACTGCGTGTCATTCCCCCTCTCTCTGCTTCCTGTCTATCTTCAGCTGTACTATCATTAAAAGCCAAAAAAATAATCTTTAAAAAAATAAATAATGTGCAAAATGAGAATTCTAGTGTTTTCTATTATTTATTCCCAGAACATGAAGTTAAGGTTTGTCCTGCGTGATGTTACACTTCATACAGTATGTGATTTTTTCAAATAAAACTACTATAGTAAAGTATTCCTTTTTTAATTCAGTCAACAACACTTACCTGTAAAGGGTTCACATCCTGGTCTTGGAGTTCGGTAACAGATGAAACAGATGAAAACAATATTTCCAATCAGAGAAATGACCAAGCAGATGATTGCTATCACCAGCGGAGTAAATTTATAACTTGTTTTTGGCTCTAAACAAAAGAAGAAAAAAAAACTTATTAATGAGGATGTTATTAACATGCTATGAATATCACCGCCTTCTCCACTATAGCACTGTAAACTGTTAATAACAGAGTTACCTTCAGTCTCCAGTTTTGATCCATTTCCAAATAATATCTCCCCACATGTGGCCACAGCACAGTAGTAAGTCCCATCATCAGAGGAGCTGACGTCCTTAGAGAAGTGATAAACACAGCGTTTCTGACTCTGGTCACATTGATCATGTCTGTTTCCATCAGCGTAGATGATGTCTGGATGAGATTTATCTGATCTGGCTCTGAACCAAAACACACTGTGATCTTCTGAACACGTCTTGTTCTCAGAGTCAGAGAGGACTGAACACTGCAGAGTCACTGAGTCTCCTGGACGGACTGGATGAGACACTGTCGACCACTGAACAACAGCATAGTTTGATGTCCTCAGAGAGTTTCCTGCATGTTTTAAGAAGTTTAAATGTAGTATAACATATAGTGATTTGACATAATGCTCTGATGTAGTTAATATACACAGAACTCTTCAATGAGATATTTTGAGTTTTAGAATTAATTTGGAAATCCTCTAAAATATCTTTGGTGACACCAAGTTAAGTCAATATAGTTAAAATTGATAAGAAACATTAAATAGTGTAGCTTTAAGTGGCTGAAGTGATTCCAAAGCACAAAAAACAGATCATATAATTACCTTTTAATGACAAATAGGTTGCACTCCAAGCATTCACATTCCAGTGCATGAATGCACAGTGATACATTCCTTCATCTTCTTGAATTGTCCACAAAATGGTCAGACTGCTAATATTCTTATTAACTTTTAATTCAAATCTTGAGGCAGAAAACGCTGGTCCATACGCAGGTTTTGTACTTTTCCACATTGACACAATTGATTTCAGATTTTCCCCAGCACTCTGCTTGTACCAATGAAGATTTTGACTGTACAACACATCAGGCAAAACACATGTGAAGGTCACAGGTTCACCGAGTTGAACTGTGGTCACTGGAACCAGTGTATCTAAATGAAATGAAACATTCAATACATTAAAAGTTAAGAATAGTTAGTGTAGCAACAATGTGTAATGTAAAGAACATGCAGTGTTCACATGAACCACCACACATCTGGATTTCATGTAGATACAGAAAAATGGGAAAATATTTTGTCATTATTTGATAGAACTTACATCCCTGATGAAGGAGAAGCAGTGTAACCCAGAAGACGATCATCTTGACAATGTTTCTTGTTTGGAGACTTGTGTCATTTGACTCTGTGAGTGAAGGCGGTGACATGATTCTGATAGGTCAGACTGTCAAATGCATCTGATTGGTTATCACAGAATATAACATTAAAGTGTATTTCCTGTCACACTGCTTTCGTCACAGTTTATGTGAAACCTTTGTGTTGAGGACTTTAGGTGAGGAGTGAGTTAGTCCATATAAGAGTGATAGTAGATTCTAATCATATTTTCAAACTATTGTTTGTATATATTAGGACAGTGGCTTTACGTATCTAAAGTTTAAGTGTATTTTTAGCATGGAATAGCCTGGGCTAAACAAAACAAGACATTGCAACCTCCTTTTTCGATGTAGGACCCAGAGTAAGATGGCTTTCCAAAACATGACTAAGATAAGACTCTATAAGGTTGTCAAATCTTCATGCTGGCTTTTACTGGAAGGGTTGAAAAATGCTGAGACTTAGACTTTCTTTTATATATTATAAACAGTTCACTAGCCTAATTACGATCCTTTTTTTCCCATTTCAATCTCAAATATAATTAAAGCTGCAAGCATCACCAAGTCCTGAAGCCCTACATGAGCCAATTTGATAACACTGCAGCGATCCAGATAGGCGTGACACCTTGACATGTAAAGCGTGACATTTCCAACCACCAGCAGGTGGCGCTATAGGTGAGTGTGAGTATGAGCATATGTACGGGTTCAGGCCGTGTCCAGTGTCCACCCTATGATGTTTGGTCAGGATAGGACAATGAATCCACAAGCGATTTTGTGTTTTGTGGCGAGTCCTCGAACTTTGAGGGGTCATCACGGCCACAGCGTTCAGACTTTGGAAAAGTTGTATTCAAATTTTAATCCCCCATGGCTTAAGAGTAACCTGGGCAAATTTGAAGCCGTTAGCATTTAATCTGTAGGATGAGTTTGATTATATGCGAGGTGTGGAAATGGGCAAAAATAGCTCCAAAACGCAACTTCCACCCAAAACGGCCGACTTCCTGTGCATTTGGCACCATGGCGTTTGGGTATGACACACGCGAGTACTGAATTTTGTTGTCCTACACCAAAGTCACCCCATTTATTTGCCGTTTTTGAAAATTTGTAGGGGGCGCTATAGAGCCATTTTGCAACGCCAAGGCATGCGACTGCCAAATCATCTATGATTGATGATAAATGTCCTAAAAATCTGGGGTTTCGCAAACGTTACAGGCACGGAATTCGTCGCAGAAGAGGGGAAAGAAGTAAAATAATAATAATAATAATAATAATAATAATAATAATAGTGCGGAAAAATTCCTTCAGTTCCAATAGGTCCTCACACTGCTGTCGGTGCTCAGGCCCTAATAATTAACTAACAACACCAGTGTTAGATACAAATACAGAACACATATTACATACCATCACCATGATATATGGAGTCCCCCAGGGTTAAATTCTTGGGCCACTATCATTTAGTCCATGCATGCTCACTCTCGGTCAAATCATACAGAAAAATAACTATTAGTCTATCAAAGCAAGTAAAAATCCTGATGCAATTTAATATCCTGTAATTAAATCAATGCAAGAGAGAAATTATTGTATTCCGCAACACAGAGGAAAAAAATTAAAGTCAGCTTGATTACTGAACTGTAAAGACTCAGATCCTAGCTTCAGCAGCTACAGCAAGACTATCAAGTCTATCAAGACTTGTAAGTAAGGATTGGAGGTCTCATTTGCTTAATTTTCAGCAGGATAGACTATTGTAAAGATCTTTCAAAAAAGGCCAAACTGACACAAACAAAGCTAGCTATGTTGACAGTCACTGTACTTTAATTGACCAAAAGCTCATAAACTACTAGTACTAAATACTGAGGTAGTTTTAGCTTCAACCACCAAACACACTGACTGTTTCCCATTGCCAAAAAATGGACCACATATGAATGATGTCACCTATAGGTTTCCGAAGCACCATTTTGAAGCTCAAAATATGTGGCACTGCCATGTTGGCTTTCCTGACTCTTTTTGACAGAGCCATTGCTAAACCGCGTGAGTCTCAACAGGGCAGGTTGCACCAGACAGGAAATCCGACACAGATTTAACATAATACACGTCCGCCCCCTTTCACAATAAAACAAAATACACAGTATATGTAGCCTATCACAACTTTACATCAACATTAGGTCATAGCCGGTGGCACCAGGTGAGCAGTCAATCAATCAAAGGTCTCAACATGGATGACGAGAGACTAATTTTTAAGGTGGAACAACACACAATAATTAATGACACAACAGATCTTTTATAATCTCTTCCACGTCGAAGAAGCAAAGTAAGCTGTTTGTTGTTGTTTCCTTTATACAAAGTTTATCGCGTGATCTTGCGGTCTCGCATACGTTCAGGATTATCGTGTGATCTGAAGTGAATACGGCTGGCTCGCAAGGCAGTGGGGGTGGGGATTGACGCTCGGTGGAAATCCCCAGTTATTAATAAAGCTGCCTTGCCCAGATGAGGCCCAAGACCTCCTCCTTTGTTTAGTGTGTTTGGACAGAAATTGTCAACTCCTGCTTATGCAATAGTGCACACATTTTTAAATGTTAGAGGATATCTGGCTTACTACGTTTTTTAGTCAGGGCTCTAGTATTTAATAAGTAGTGTTTATTGGAAAAATAAGTATAAAAGTATAGAATGATATCAACAATCAATCTTAAATCACATTCAAACTACAGTATATGGTCATATTTGACAATGTGAAGATGCCTGGGGGTGAATACTAACATTTTAAAAATGAAAAAAATACCACTAGAAGTTACATACATACATGCACTGTTCTGTAACAATCATTGTAACAATTATCTTTTTTTTTTCTTTTTCTTTTTTTTAATGACAATGTAACCAAATCTTAGCCAATCAGCCGTGAACAAATCTAAAAACCAGTTCTTTCTTTATTTCACATCTGGAGTCAGATAACAAAAAAGAATTGTATGGACCACATTAAACTTGCATGAAGTTGATACAAATTTTAACCTCGAGTTCATTCTAAAAATGACTTATTATGAGTAATGCAAAGTCATTTAAGTTTAAAACGTGTCACTCTTGTTCTTGTCTTTAACTAAAACATTCATGCTTCGTTATGTCAATCAAAAAGGCCAAATCTTCCAGGAGTATCTGACAATCCTAGCAGGCCTGAATAATATATTGTTAATATGAAGCTGAGGGCAGCATGAAATCTGACCGCGGACCGTGATTGGCCCCGGGCTGTACTTTGGACATGCCTGTATTACTGTATAAAAAAGTAGTTAGTACTTGAAGTATTCAGAATAAAACAACGGCTGTGTTGTTCAAAATTTTATTAACAATCACATTATTGATAAGGATGAAAATTCATGTTCATTTTATCAGAAGGCTATTTCACCATGAACCTGTCCATACTGGCCACAAAGAGATTCATTCATCGATGGAGAAAAAAATCTGTCACAATTTAGCTGAAAGTTATAGGAGACTTTAACATTGTGAAATAGAGGATCAATTTTGTTATCTTCAAAAGTTACGATGATTATTGCCTGGTATTTCCTGGACATTAAATAATCTCTGAGCCATAGTGACATAGTAACACACAGCTGAATTATTAAAATAAGACTTTAAAAAGCTATCCACATAATTTAACCTATTCAGATCAATGAAGCCTGACATGGATAGTAACACCTGAGAAGTCTATTGTACCGTTTGCTTGCATAATACTGAGTTTGTTTGTTTTTTGTTTTTTTGTTGTTTTTTTGGTTTTGTGTTTGATCATGTGCGTGAGGATGCCCATAACAACAAGCAAAATGATGTATGCAAATACATAATATGAAGCAAGGATCAATGTACAGTAAAAATTAGAGCACAAAGAGCAAGTCTGTATGCTACAGTACAATTTGACTGCTATCATGAAACAGGTCATTCTTATTAAAGTTAAAAGGGAACTCACAACACTGAATTCTTTAGTCAGTTCTTTTTTCAGTACTGTGAACCAACTCACACATTCACATTCGGCATTTAACTTGAGAATACACACTTTCTTCAGTCTCTCTCTTCTTCCTTCCTCTTGTAGCTTTTCTTCCAGATAAATGCAGTGCAGCATAGTTCAGATCATCTCCACTTTCAGTCTGTGCACCAAATAAAAGGCTCATTACTCAGTATAGTCATGTTGTTATAGGGTTGGGAATTATATTAATGAAATTATTAGTGAAACAACAAATGTAATCTGGCATCATTACTTACATTATCATTGACTGGTGGGATCGAGTTGTCGTGTCGTGATTGTGAAGAGACGCTTTCTATTCCTAACAATGAGTGAAAACAGAAAAATAATTTACTTAATATGACATTTTAAGGAGGATCATCAACTGATTCAACCAGTTTGAAAAATGTTAATTAAACAAAAATCTTATTTTTTTTCTCAATTATTGACTTTGTGTACGGTAACGGTAAGCCTTAGTGAGACATAAGTGGAACATTGGGGGAATATAGACACTACAATTGTCCTACAAATGTTTCCTGATAAATTATTGATAATGAGATAATGATTCATTCAACAACACTTACCTTTAAATTGTTCACATCCTGCTCTTGGAGTTCGGTAACAGATGAAAACAATATTTCCAGTCACAGAAATGATCAGGCAGACGACTTCTACCACCAGCGCAATTAATTCAGAACTTGTCTTACTCTCTAGAAAGAGAGAAAGAAAAAAAAATCAAAGAGAATGTTCAAACATCTTATGAGTTTCACCTCCAGTATTAAACAGAGACTCATACCGTTTTGTAGTTTTGTTCCATTTCCAAATAATATCTCCCCACATGTGGCCACAGCACAGTAGTAAGTCCCATCATCAGAGGAGCTGACGTTCTTAGAGGAGTGATAAACACAGCGTTTCTGACTCTTGTCACATTGATCATGTCTGTTTCCATCAGCGTAGATGATGTCTGGATGAGATTTATCTGATCCGGCTCTGAACCAGAACACACTGTGATCTTCTGAACACGTCTTGTTCTCAGAGTCAGAAAGGACTGAACACTGCAGAGTCACTGAGCCTCCTGGACGGACTGGATCAGATACTGTCGACCACTGAACAACAGCATAGTTTGATGTCCTCTGAGAGTTTCCTGCACATTTTAAGAAGTATGAATGTCCTTTAAGTATAACATGTAATGATTTCACATGACACTGCAGAAATGATAACCAGAAGTGATACCTCACTGAACATTTCAATAAGATATTTTCAGATGAATTTATGAATTTGGAAATCCCCCTTGAAAATATTTGTTGTTGAAGGTTGAAAAAAAAAAAATTACATTTACCTCTTAATGACAAATAGGTTGCACTCCAAGTAATTTTAGTCCACTCCACGTCTGCACAGTGATACATTCCCTCATCATCTTCTTTTGTCTTCAAAATAGTCAGACTGCTCATGTTCTTATTTAATTTTACTTCCAATCTTGAGGCAGAAAAGTCTGGTCCATACACAGGGCTTGTATTTTTCCACATTGACACAATTAATTTCAGATTTTCCCCAGCAGTCTGCTTGTACCAATGAAATCTTCGGTTCAACTCATCTGTAAAAACACATGTGAAGGTCACAGGTTCACCGAGTTGAACTGTGGTCACTGGAACCAGTGTATCTAAATGAAATAAACACATAACACATGAAAAAATACATGACGGCTATTGAACAATGTCAAATAGTGCAACAAACTGCAACATAAAAAGTTAATCACATGAACCAGTAAACATCTAGTTTACATGCAGATGTTTAAATGAGAAAATCTTTGATGATTAGAAAGTACTTACAGCCTTGATGAAAGAGCAGCAGTGTAACACAGAACACGATCATCTTCACTCTGACTTTTCTGAGAAAACTTTCACATATTTCAGGGAGTGAAGGTGGTGTGAGGTCAGACCATCAAATGCATCTGATTGGTTGTCACAGAATATCCAATCAAAGAGCGTTTCCTGCCACACTGATATATTTTTGGTTCACGTGAAGCATATGACCTCTTATTTCGAAACCATTTGATGTTTATACAGATTCACATTTATCTGAATTTCAATAACTCTTCAACTTAAAATAGGACATGAGGTTTTTTAATAACATTTGAGCAAAATCACGATCTTTCTCTGACCTTAACCAAAGTGCTTTGTTGGCTAAACCCTCACTGGAGACCGAAGTCTGGACACAAACCTGGTGTCACAGTCCTGCACTTTGTGCACTATTCTGTAGATGGCAATATCTGTCTGTCCAATTGGTCATGACTGAAACATTTCAAGAACTATCTGATGAACTGGTTACAATACACAGTAAAACATAACAAAGACAAATACAATGAGACATGACAGAGACAAACATGTGACTTTGACTCAGCTGCCATCAAGTCAGAATTACAAAGTGTATGATACAAAAAACTGCAAACTAAGGACAGCCCCATCAACTGAACTTGAACCTGAAGAGTGTGAAGAGTTAATTAGGAAATGGCATCCAGCTAACACACTAGAGCAGGGGTGGATGGAACCTAATAAGTAAGGAGTAATATCCAAGGAGGTGTCTTGATTCATGTACAAGATCTTGCCTCCATGGAGTCAATTAATTCCTTATTATGGACACATCAAAGGGCATTATCCTACGTGCATGGTCTCTTTTTATGAATCATTTTTCCTTGTAGGTTCTTAGAAACCTTGTTTACTACTACAGTAAATGACATGACCCTTAGATGCGACTTGACAACCAGAGATATTTGTAGTCCACTCAGCTCATAGAACCCTTTAGCCTTTTGCCAGAAAGATAACGTTATGCTAGCAAGATTGAGAATTGAGAGATTGAGAAGAAGTCCTCCTTCCTTCCCACACTTTGGCCCGGACTCTAAGACGCCAGTTACCAGCAACGAGCCAAAACATTGAACCAGCTCCCAACTACGGTTTGGAGAGAGAGAGAGGGTTAAGAAGGTAACAACAGGCATTTATTTGCACATCCATGCAGTCAAAAATGCCATGACAACTAGATAAGCTAAATTACACACTCAGAAAAACTGTGCATCTCTCTTTGCTTTAACATGTTTTTGTGGCTACAGCCACTAGGGACTTTATACACCTCTGTGTTGCTCCCTCAAGATAAACTGTAATCACTTTTATGACCTGCTGATGACTTTTTCTCCAGCACCATCATTAGATCAAGATTTGAATTTGTCCAATACTTTAATTTAAATGTTTGCATGGTCACATGCTAAACTAAGACGGTGAATCAGCTTAACATCAGCATGTTAGCATACGTTAGTATGCTGACATTAACATCCAGCCTAAAGCACAACCTCAGTGCCACCAAAACGGCTGTAGGCTCTTAGTCTTACATTGAATGTGCACCTTTCTTCTTCTTTCTCCTTTAATGTTTGGACAGCTGACAAAATGCCCACAGCTCTAATCTGTGTGTGGTTAAACCATCTCATTTATGGGGAGGGAGCAT
The DNA here is from genome assembly GCF_000972845.2 of Larimichthys crocea. Classification (NCBI taxonomy): domain Eukaryota; kingdom Metazoa; phylum Chordata; class Actinopteri; family Sciaenidae; genus Larimichthys; species Larimichthys crocea. The sequence goes on from NC_040011.1 coordinate 24,326,839, forward strand.
TGATTCAGCTTAGCTTTTAGCTCCTCGGAAGGAGACACCTTCATGACTCCTTACCTTTGATTCAGCCTGTAAGTCTTTACTCTGACATACAGGATGTGATGCATTTCACATTTCTTGCCATCCAAACCACAAACAGCAAAGTACCCACGAAAACTGCTACTTGGAGGCCAAGAAAAAAACACTCAAAGGTAAATGTGCGAAAAGTAAAAAAGAGAAAGGATGAAGTCAATGTCCCAGGAAGTGCGCTTTTGAATCTATTCTGTGATAACCAATCAGATGTATCTGAAGGTCTGACTTATCACAAGCTACTTGTTTTTGCAGATCCCTGCAGACAACAACTTGGGCCTTGGCTCCACCCATGAGTGGGTAACTGAACACCAGAAAAGACTGTAGACTGCATTTCATTATACCAAGGCAGCTAAACATAGGCATAGGGAACTGACCCTGAATGTAACAGAAATACTGGCACCAGGAACCCCTGTGGTCTTCATAATAAAATCCAGGATGCCTGGGACCATGTAATCTATGAGATTGTCCACTGTCTGGATGACAAAGGATGGAGCTTAAAGTCTTTCCTTCTACTGCAGCTCTTGACACTCATGACTCTCCTTTACCTGAAGTGACGACTCACTTCAGAATACATCCGGTGGCGCTGCACTGCTGGCGACCCGGGCACCAGTGCGATAGCCGGGTTAATGTTTTTCGTTTGTTTGTATTATTTTCTGTCGTCTTGTTCTTTTTTACTGGCACTATACTATACTTGCTAGCTAATTAGCTAACGTTAGCCTAGCCCACTCCACCAGCCGGTTGTCCACATCGGTAACCATCAGCCTGCCGGTCTGGGTCCCCCTTCAACAGTGAGATGACGGTGCTGACCTCCCTGCTTGTGCTGTCGCTGGTGATTGGGGAACTCCTGTGCAAAAGCTGGCCTGGAACATCCCAGGTGGGGACGGTAGAGCACCAAGTGTACACAAGAGAGGATCTGCTGGCTCTACGACACAAAGGTGACACACCACCACAAACCTTGCCGAGGTCATCATCGGGAAGCCAGCTGGAGGGGATCGGCGGAGGAAGAGGGGGAAGAGGGAAGGTGTTCGACAACGTCTGTGGAGAAGGGGCAATAAGCCACCGCTGCCCTCCATTATTCTAAGCAATGTGCGGTCATTACGCAATAAAATAGAGGAACTCAGAGTACACAGAAGATTCTGCTATGAGTACAGAGAATCAAGTATCATGGTTTTTACGGAAACCTGGTTACGCCCGGACATACCGAACTCGCTGCTGGAAATGGAGGGGTTCACTTTGGTACGGGCGGATCGTGAAATCACTTCGGGGAAGTCCAGAGGAGGAGGTCTTTGCATATATGTGAGTAACAGTTGGTGCAACCAATACACGATCAAGGACATGCATTGTGATCCCGATCTGGAAATGCTTTGCCTCTCTATGAGACCTTTTTATCTACCGAGAGAGTTTGGGAACATTGTAGTGTGTGCAGTATACATTCCCCCGAGCGCCAACACCACCAGAGCCGCGATTCGCCTCGCTGAATGTGTACACACCTGCCTCCAACAAACACCGGGGGCTCCCTTATTTTTACTTGGGGACTTTAATCAGTGTAAACTGGAACCAGCACTACCTGGATTTTACCAGTACATCAAATGTGAAACACGGAGAAAGAATGTGTTGGATAAATGCTACGGAAGTATAAAGAGTGCATACAGAGCCAAAGCTCTCCCTCCTCTTGCAAACTCGGATCACTCGACTGTTCATCTTATGCCCACCTATAAAACAGCGCTCAAGTCGAGTAAACTCACACAAAAAACAATACTGCAGTGGACTGAGGACAGTGTGGAAACACTGAAAAGCTGTTTTCTTTGCACAGACTGGGGCATATTTCATGATCTGGAACTGAATGAGGCAACAGAGACTATAACTGTGTAGATAATATTGTTCCTAAAAGAAAGTGTAATCCACTATCCTAATAATAAGCCTCACATCACAAAGGAAGTAAAAGCTTGCATTAATAACCAGAAAGTGGCTTTTAAAAATGGGGATAGGGGGGCCGTGGCCAAAGCTCAGAGGGAACTGAATCAGATGCTGAGGAGAGCCAGGGACAGATATAGAGCAGCACTGGAGGAGTGTGTCAGCATTATAAATACAAAGAGGTTATGGCATTGCATGAAGAATATAACTAATATGAACCCAAACCGAAAGCAGATTGTCACCCTGAATGACCTTGACAGAGCCACTGAGCTGAATGACTATTTCCTTAGGTTTGATACTGACTCTTCTGTGAAGGCGCTAGATTTTCTTAATTTAGATCTCGATTTTATCCCTCCTTGTAATGCTTCTTACTGCCTTCTGATTGAATCGGCACAGGTTCAGTGCATCTTCAGTAAGGTACACAATAAAAAAACAACAGGGCCTGATGGTTTGCCCTGCTTAAATCATGTGCAGCTGAACTTACTCTGGCTTGGTGCCCGATCTTCCAAAAGTCTCTTGATACACATAACGTTCCTGCCCTCTGGAAAAAGTCTACAATTATTCCCATACCTAAGGTCTCTTGCCCTAACAGGAACAAGGATTTCAGACCTATAGCCTTAACTTAATGCCTGGAAAGGATTATAGTGATTTTTTTAAAGTCAGAGTTGGCCCCCTCCCTTGACCCTCTGCAATTCGCATATAGAGAGGGATGCAGCACAGAGGACGCTATTGTCAGTGTATCTCATCTAATTACCAAACACTTGGAGGATCCAAAGGCATATGCCCGCGCCCTATTCGTAGATTTTAGTTCAGCTTTCGATACAATACAGCCTCAGCTGCTCATTAAGAAGCTAACCAATATGAATGCCAATCCCTTTATCACAAAATGGTTTCATTCTCTCTTAGCTGACAGATCTCAACAGGTCAAGGTCAACACTGCCCTCTCTACAACGAGACAGTGTAGCACAGGGGTCCCCCAGGGAGGGGTGAGCTCCCCCTTTCTTTTCACTGCTTACACCAGCGATTGCAGAAATAGCCTGCCTAATAATTTTATTATAAAATTTTCAGACGATACAGTTATCCTTAGTCTGTTGCAGGGTGAGGATTGTCCTCTGAATTATTTCAGGGAAACTGAATTTTTCACATCTTGGTGCGAGAACAATTACCTCAGACTGAACATTGCAAAAACTAAAGAAATGATCTTTGATCCGAGGGCCGTCAGCGCTCACTACCCTGTAGCAATTGGGGGCAAGCAAATTGAGAGGGTTGACTCCTACAAGTACTTGGGGATACAAATGGACAATATGCTAAAATGGAATGTCCATGTTGACTATTTGTGTTCAAAACTGGCCCAACGCCTGCATTTCATCCGCAGACTTAGATTATTCGGAGTGAGCAGGAAGATCATGTCAACATTCTATGATGCAGTGCTAGGAAGCCTGATCAGGTATGGCATGATGGCTTGGTTTGGGTCCCTCTCTGTTAAACACAAATCAATGATCACAAAAATGGTTAATACAGCAATGAAATTGATTGGGAATGATAATTCCGAAACACTCCAGAGCATCTTTGAGGAGAAGGTCCTCAGATTGGCTCTTGGGGTAATAAAGGACACATCACACATCATGTTTACTCAGTACAACTTGCTACCCTCTGGTAAAAGATACAGAGCATGTCGCACCAAAAATAATCGTTTTAAAAACTCTTTTGTACCTACCTCAATCGGCCTTCTGAACAAGTTGCCAGTCGGTACATTACAACAATTGCAATTACATTACAACTGAAGTTTTTTTTAAATTTTTTTATTTATACTCCGCTTTTTACACACCCCTGTATTTTAATACACTACTTTTATATACTGCTTTTAAGGACAATCCTGCCATTGTGTGTTGTATTGTGCCAATTGATGCACTCTATTGTGAGTTGGCTTGTGTTGTTATTGTGTGTCTATCACTGTTGTTGTATTTATTGTTACTGTTGCTGCACGGCAAAAAGCACTGACTGCCCAAAGCGAATTTCCCCAGTCGGGGACATCAAGTTTAACTGAACTGAACTGAACTGAACTACACAGTTTTCCACAAGGAGAGGATAATGATCTTGATAGGTCTTGAGAAGTGAAACATGCAGCCTCAAAACCCTGAAAACTTTAAACCACCAGCCACACCTCCCAATTTACTAACTGAAGCTAAAGCACAAGCAAGGCCCAGCAAAACTGCCTGACAGACCCATGAAGTTTTCTATTACCTCCATTGTCCTTGTAACATGTTCTAATTGGACTACCACAGGTCGCCACACAAATCCTGTTAACCTGCCACAATCTCTATGCAGACAGGTTGAAAATAACATAAGTAACAGTGAAAATAAGATTCCTCAACTATCCGGTCAATCAATGTATGCTGTGTTTAGGCCCTAAACATGAAGTAACTCTTTTTGTTACTGTAATGATGGATGTTCAAAGTGTGGGTGGATGTGGGTAACAGAAACTCCAGAGCATCTTTTAATAGAATATTACAGACACAGAGGATTTGATTATTTGACTTGATAGGACTCATCGTGAGTCAAGTTTCATTCCATAATATTCAAAGTTTCATTCCATATATTCAACGGTTTCATTTCCTGAACAGCATGCCATAATATATGTGTGTGTATATATGTATATACATATATACTGTAAGTGTGTGGGTTTATGTGCTACTTCCTATGTAAATCTGTACTTATGTCTTTGTGTTTATATTATATGCTCTGTTATCTGTAAATTTGTTTCATTTTTCAATAGAGTTTCATAAAAAGCAAGGGGAAAAAAAGAGTCTAGTACTAGGATAAAGGAAAAAGGAGCACAGGCTATGAAAAAAAAGGAGGGGAGCTTCCTGCATTGGGACACACCTGAGAAAGCAGCTGAGACCAGACCACCAGACATTTAAAGTTATAATTTATTAAATGTCACATCTGTAATGTTTTATGACTGTTGATATAGTGCATCAGAAAGCATTATGCATGTTTAGAAGGGCAGTCAATAAAGCATTATGAATGCATTATAATTCACTATAAATACCATTATAACCTATTACATGTCATCTTCATATGGAGTGTTACTTTCTGTTTTAACTGATTTCCATTCTGGTTTTTATTGTTTATGTATGTTTTATTTGCCAATGTAAACACTTTTTAGATAAAACTGCCTTGCCCAGATGAGGCCTAGGACCTCCTCCTTTGTTCAGTGTCTTTGGACAGAACTCGTCAACTCCTACTTTGGAATTGACTCATACACTTCTAAATGTTAGAGGCTAGTTTACTACTTTTAAATCAGGGCTTCAGTGTTACAAAATAAAAGCATGGCACCAGGAGGGCCATGACATTTGTAAATCTATATGGTTATATTACGAATGTCAGTGTTTGGAGTATATCAGTATGAAAACAACTGATGTGTTCCTCAAACAACTTCTTCAGAAACTGATCTGTTCCTGAAAAAGTGATGGGAACAAATTAACAGTCACAAAAATTCACTTCTTTTTTTCCCCTAAGCCACAGTGAAGAAATATAAACAATTTATTTTAATTTTTTTTTGGAAGCTACCGACATAATTTGACCAAATAAGAACAATGAAGCCTCACAGGGAAAGGCATTTTTTTGCATTGCAGGTAATAATGTGAGTGACCAGTAAAATCTGAAAAGCAAATACAAATACATAATATGAAACAAGGATCAATGTACAGAAAAACGTAGAACACAAAGAACATGTCTCTATGCTATAATAGGACTTCACTTCTATCATTAAACACATCATTCTCACTCAAGTTAGAAAGGATCCCACAACACTGCATTATTTATTTATACTGTAAGAGGTCAGTACTGTGAACCAACTCACAGATTTTTAGACACACATTCACATTCAGCATTTAACTTGAGAATACACACTTTCTTCAGTCTCTCTCTTCTTCCTTCCTCTTGTAGCTTTTCTTCCAGATAAATGCAGTGCAGCATAGTTCAGATCATCTCCACCTTCAGTCTGTGCACCAAATAAAAGGCTCATTACTCAGTATAGTCATGTTGTTATAGGGTTGGGAATTATATTAACGAAACATAATTTACTTACATTATCATTGACTGGTGGGATCGAGTTGTCGTGTTGTGATTGTGAAGAGACGCTTTCTATTCCTAACAATGAATGAAAACAGGAAAATGATTTACTTAATGACTTTTTAATAAGGATCATCAACTGATTCAACCAGTTTAAAAAATGTTAATAAAACGAAAATTTTAATTTTTTTCTCAATTATTGACTTTGTGTACGGTAACGGTAAGCCTTAGTGAGACATAAGTGGAACATTGGGGGAATATAGATTCTACAATTGTTCTACAAATGTTTCCTGATAAATTATTGATAATGATTCATTCAACAACACTTACCTTTAAATTGTTCACATCCTGCTCTTGGAGTTCGGTAACAGATGAAAACAATATTTCCAATCACAGAAATGATCAGGCAGACCATTCCTCCTATCACCGTCGCAGTAAATTTACAACTTACTGTTCGCTCTAGACAACAAAGGAAAAAGTTATCAGAAGCTATTAGCATCTCGTACGGGTTTCACCTCCACTGTTGAATACAGAGTCATACCGTTTTGTAGTTTTGATCCATTTCCAAATAATATCTCCCCACATGTGGCCACAGCACAGTAGTAAGTCCCATCATCAGAGGAGCTGATGTTCTTAGAGAAGCGATAAACACAGCGTTTCTGACTCTTGTCACATTGATCATGTCTGTTTCCATCAGCGTAGATGATGTCTGGATGAGATTTATCTGATCCGGCTCTGAACCAGAACACACTGTGATCTTCTGAACACGTCTTGTTCTCAGAGTCAGAGAGGACTGAACACTGCAGAGTCACTGAGTCTCCTGGACGGACTGGATCAGATACTGTCGACCACTGAACAACAGTGTAGTTTGATGTCCTCAGAGAGTTTCCTGCATGTTTTAAGAAGTATGAATATCCTTTAAGTATAACATGTAATGATTTCACATGACAGTCTGCAGAAATGATAACACAAGTGTTTCAAAAGTAGTTAATGTACCTCACTGACCATTTCAATAAATTATTTTCAGATTAATTCATGAATTTGGAAATCCTCCTTGAAAATATTTGTTGTTGAAGATTGAAAAAAAAAAACTGATTACATAATTACCTCTTAATGACAAATAGGTTGCACTCCAAGTAATTCCAGTCCAGTCCACGAATGCACAGTGATACATTCCCTCATCTTCTTGTTTTGTATTTATAATAGTCAGACTGCTCATGTTCTTACTATCTTTTACTTCCAATCTCGAGGCAGAAAAGTCTGGTCCATACTCAGGGTTTGTATTTTTCCGCGTTGACACAATTAATTTCAGATTTTCCCCAGCAGTCTGCTTGTACCAATTAAGTTGTATTTGGCTAAACACCTTTGGCAAAACACATGTGAAGGTCACAGATTCACTGAGTTGAACTGTGACCACTGGAACTAGTGTATCTAAATGGAATAAAAAAATATAACACTTTAAAGAATAAAAGACAATTGTTGAACAATGTTAAATAAATTGGAGCACAAAGAATAATCACATGAACCAGCAAACATCTAGTTTACATGCAGATGTTTAAATGAGAAAATCTTTGATGATTAGAAAGCACTTACATCCTTGATGAAGGAGCAGCAGTGTAACACAGAACACGATCATCTTCACTCTGACTTTTCTGAGCAAACTTTTACATATTTCAGAGAGTGAAGGTGGTGTGAGGTCAGACCATCAAATGCATCTGATTGGTTGTCACAGAATATCCAATCAAAGAGCATTTCCTGCCACACTGATATATTTTTGGTTCACATGAAGCTTAAGACCTCTTACTTTGAAACCATTTGATGTTTATACAGATTCACATTTATCAACTTAAAATGGTTTAAACTTTTACCAGTTCTTGCTAAACTATCACACTGCTGTTATACCTAGATCAGAAATTCAACATCACTGCTCCACCACTGACATATACCACCTCTCACTGTATTAAAAAAGAAAAACACACCCTTGTGTGATGGTACTGCACTCCAATGCGACTCATGTCAAATCAGAGGCTGGATAAGGTCTTAAGATAACATCATGGATTCTTTTAATAGAGAAAAAGTAACTTAAGACATGAGGTTTTGTAATAACATTCAAGCACAATCATGATCTTTCTCTAACCTTAACCAATGTTAAGAACATGCAGTGTTCACATGAACCACCACATATCTAGAGACAGAAAAAATGCTTGTTTGTTTGTTATTTGATATAACTTACATCCCTGATGAAGAAGAAGCAGTATAACCCAGAACACTCAACAACCCTCAGTGTCCTGCCTTGAAGTGTTGAAGTTCATGCTCCCTCAAGATAAACTAACCACTTTGATGATCCCTCTACCCTCCACCATCATTAGATCAAGATTTGTCCAATACTTTAATTTATGGCTAAATACCAGTAAAACTAATGACATTCCCAACAGCTATCATTTGTTTTTATTGCTAATGAGCATATGTTTGCATGCTGACATGCTAAACAAAGCCAGTGAATCAGCTTAACTTTAGCATGTTAGCATATGTTAGTCTTAGATTGAATGTGCACCTTTCTTCTTCTTTCTCCTTTAAAGTCTGTGTAAAGTCAAAATAAATATCGTCAGCCTGATAGCATATCTACCTAACTCATTTTTTTGCCAAATTGAGATATTGGCCTAACTCTACTCTCCTATCACTGCTGCACCACCCTGTGTAATCCTATGTCCTCAGCCAATCAGAAGGCTTGTAACATTCAAAAAACACTATCTGCCTTAGTCATCTAGTTGACTTGGGCATTTTTGATGCATATTAAAATGTGCCCAAGTCATCTCAAATTGACTTGAGCAGTTTTTGTGCTACACAACAATGGCCGCTCCCATGAAGAACAAGGCTCGTCTTGGCATAAGTGAAGCATTAACTCTCATCTTTGATCGATCAGGTAAGCTTATTTATATTTCTCAAACTTTCTATACACTGCATCAGTTACATTTTGTTTGCTAAAATAATGCTAGCTATAAATATATGAACAAAATTCTTGATTTGAGTAGATACACTGTAGACTGTTAAAAAATTCAACACTGCTGTTGAGTGTTTAATAGTTTTATATTTAGCATTTATTTTAGCTCTGTACTCTGTGTTCATACCCCGGAAAGACCAGTGTGATGTATGTGTTGGTGCCAAGACAGGAAATATAGATCAGGATACCCTTAATGCTCATTTGAAATTAAAGGCTGAAGCTCAGGCTGAAAAAGCTAAGGATAAACAGGAATCCAGTGACAAAACTTTCAGTGTGGACAATAGACCTGCAGCGTGTTCTTTTGTGCCCTAAGACCCAAGCGAGCACAATGTATTATAAAACTAAATTGCAGATGCACAACTTTACTTGCTTCAACCTGGGTAACACAGATCGCTATTGTTACCCCTCGGAGGAGCATGAGGGCTCCCTCGGCAGCGAGTTTTTGCCCATCTGCAGTTCAAACACTTTGAGTCAGTCTTAGAGGCCAACCCAAATATAAAAAAAAGTCATAGTCTGCAGTGATGACTGCGGCTATCAGAATCGATGTTGCACCATTGCAAATGCGTACCATGATCTGGCCATGAAGCATGATATCACCATTGAACAAACATTTCTGGTTGCAGGGCACACACAAATGGAGTGTGACTCATGCATAGCTGCATTGAACGCTGTATCAGGAAAGACATTTACACGTCACGTAATTACATTGTCATTTTGGAACTGCAAGTTTGAACCCATCCCCATACAAGGTCACCCAGTTGTACCACAACGACTTCATGAAGTTATCTGGGGCCTACGTCACAAACATCCGACCAGGTAGAAAACTAGGTGACCCCACAGTCCATGACCTTCGGGCTCTCCAAGCTGGTACTACCAAGAGTGGTCCATGACTACTATAACAACCTGCCTGACCAAGGCAAATAAAACAACCTAGGTTAGGCAAGTGAAACATCTTAGTTAAAGTTAGGCCTTAACATTGGTTAAGATAAAAGTTAAATGACCAGGTTATGTTAAGGCAAATAAAACAACTTTGGAAACATGTTTGATGGTTTAACTTTTTTATAAAAACTGCCTAAGTATGCTCACCTGAATGCATCATGCAGTCTTGTTTTAGGACCGCCCAAAAAATCTATTTGAACCTCTAACTCCACATTTCAGTAATATATCGTTCAAAGTCTTTTCACATGTTTTCTGCAACTATTTTCACACATTATTGTGTTTTGAAAGACAACATGGAATTGCCTTTACACAGACTATAATGTTTGGACAGCTGACAAAATGCCCACAGCTCTAATCTGTGTGTGGTTAAACCATCTCATTTATGGGGAAGAGCATTGATTCAGCTCCTCGGAAGGACACACCTTCATGACTCCTTACCTTTGAATCAGCCTGTAAGTCTTTACTCTGACATACAGGATGTGATGCATTTCACATTTCTTGCCATACAAACCACAAACAGCAAAGTACCCACGAACACTGCTACTTGGAGGCCAAGCACAAAGAAAAAAAACACTCAAAGGTAAATGTGTGAAAAGTGAAAAAAGAGAAAGGATGAAGTCAATGTCCCAAGAAGTGCACTTTTGAATCTATTCTGTGATAACCAATCAGATGCTTTTGAAGGTCTGACTTATCGTAAGCTACTTCTTTTTGCTGGGCACTGCAGACAACAACTTGGGCCCAGGCTCCACCTATGAGTAGGTAGCTGAACACCAGAAAAGACTGAAGACTGCATTTCATTATACCGAGGACCAGCTAACATTAGCAGCTGAAAGTAACAATATAGGAACTGACCCCAAATGTAACAGAAATACTGGCACCAGGAACATTTGCACAAAAGCTGTTAAATAAAGAAAATGTCTACTAATTATTTTTCTAGTGCAGTGCCCCTATGCACCGCATATAGTGCATACCCACCTTTTGCACCACAGCCTGGGACCATGTAATCTATGAGATTGTGCACTGTCCAGATGAAGGATGGAGCTTCAAGTCTTTCCTCCTACTGCTGCTGTTGACACTCATGACTCTCTCTCCACCTGAACCACACAGTTTTCCAAGAAGATAATTATCTTTATAGGTCTGCAGATTCAAGTGAATCAGGCAGTTTAATATTGGTCAACGTGCAGCCTCAAAACCCTGAAAACTTTAAACCACCAGTCACATCTCCCAATTTACTAACTACAGCACAAGCAGACCTCCAGCAAAACAGCCTGACAGACCCATTACATGAAGCGTTCTATTAGCTCCACTGTCCTTATAAGATGTTCTAATAGGAATGGTCATGCTCAATCCATATGATCATATTACAGATGTCAATGTTTGGAGTATATCAGAATAAAAACATATGATGTGTTTTTCAAACTTTTATTAACACTATTAACACTTTAATGTTCATTTTATTGTTAAAAAATCCAATATAAAGTAATGAGGACAAATTCAAAGTCCTTAAGTTTCTATGAGACTTCGACAAATAAAGTGTGGTATTTCATGAGCATTGTTTCTTTTCTTAACACAGTAAAGGAATAGTAACACAGAGTTGAATTTTCAAAATAAGACTTTGACCAAATCAGACCAATGAAGGGAAATACATTGCAACAGTAATAGCAACCAGTAACACCTGAAAAGATCAGTTGCACTGCCTCAGATCCGTTTGCTTACATTGTTTTTGATCATGTGCGTGAGGATGCCCATTCATGTACCAGTCACACATTAGCATATAACTAAGTGAAAGATATGTAACAAAAGTTTTAGACTTGAATAGCTCTATTGAACATTTTTGTACATTATGTTTTGATAAAAGCCAGCTAAGGATGATATTTCTGAGATAAAAGAATAACAAAAAGTACACTGATGCAAGGATCAAGTACAGAAATACGTAGAACACGTCTGTATGCTACAATAAGATTTAACTGCTATCATGAAACATGTCATTCTCATTTAAGTTGGAAGGGAACCCACAACACTGAATTATTTATTCACACTGTAAGAGGTCAGTACTATGAACCAACTCACAGATTTTCACAGACACACCTTCAGCATTTAACTTGAGAATACACACTTTCTTCAGTCTCTCTCTTCTTCCTTCCTCTTGTAGCTTTTCTTCCAGATAAATGCAGCGCAGCATAGTTCAGATCATCTCCACCTTCAGTCTGTGCACCAAATAAAAGGCTCATTACACAGTATAGTCATGTTGTTATAGGGTTGGGAATTATATTAATGAAACATAATTTACTTACATTATCATTGTACGGTGGGATCGAGTTGTCGTGTCGTGATTGTGAAGAAACACTTTCTATTCCTAACAATGAATGAAAAAAAGAAAATAATTTATTTAATCTGAATTTTTTAATAAAGATCCTCAACTGATTCAACCAGTTTAAATTTAAAAATGTTAAATGAAATTTAGAACTTTTTTTCTGCATTATCAACTTTGTGCACTATCAGTAAACTAACTACTAACAGTAAACCTTAAATTAGAAACAAATGGGGTACATGAGGTTGAAGTTTGTTCTGTGTGATGTTACACTTCTTCCACAATATGAACCTTTCAAGTAAACTCACAATTGTAAAGTATTAAAACTTTTTTGATCCAGTCAACAACACTTACCTTTAAATTGTTCACATCCTGTTCTTGGAGTTCGGTAACAGATGAAAACAATATTTCCGATCACAGAAATGATCAGGCAGACCATTCCTCCTATCACCATCGCAGTAAATTTACAACTCACTGTTCGCTCTAGACAACAAAGGAAAAAAAGTTATCGGAAGCTATTTGCATCTCTTACGAGTTTCACCTGCAGTATTAAACAGAGAATCATACCGTTTTGTAGTTTTGATCCATTTCCAAATAATATCTCCCCACATGTGGCCACAGCACAGTAGTAAGTCCCATTATCAGAGGAGCTGACGTTCTTAGAGAAGTGATAAACACAGCGTTTCTGACTCTTGTCACATTGATCATGTCTGTTTCCATCAGCGTAGATGATGTCTGGATGAGATTTATCTGATCCGGCTCTGAACCAGAACACACTGTGATCTTCTGAACACGTCTTGTTCTCAGAGTCAGAGAGGACTGAACACTGCAGAGTCACTGAGCCTCCTGGACGGACTGGATCAGATACTGTCGACCACTGAACAACAGTGTAGTTTGATGTCCTCTGAGAGTTTCCTGCACATTTTAAGAAAAATTTAAATGTAGTAAGTATAACATGAAATCATTTTACATTAGTTATTATAAACAGAACATTTCAATGAGATATTTTCAGATATATTTTAGACTTAATTTGGAAATCATTAAAAAAATATGCTTTGTGACACCAAGTTATTATTGCGAGAAATTAAGATTATTAAAATAAAATAGTGTAGCTTTAAGTGGTTAAAGTAATCCCAAACTGTTGCAAATACAGATCACATAATTACCTTTTATTGACAAATAAGTCGCACTCCAAGTATTTACATCCCAGTTCACGGATGCACAGTGATACATTCCCTCATCATCTTGAATCGTCCACAAAATTGTCAGAATGCTAATATTCTCAATAACTTTTACTGTGAATCTTGAGGCAGAAAACTCTGGTCCATACTCAGGGTTTGTCATTTTCCACATTGACACAATTGATTTCAGATTTCCCCCAGCACTCTGCTTGTACCAATAAAGATTTTGACTGTTCGACATATCAGGTAAAACACATGTGAAGGCTGCAGGTTCACCGAGTTGAACTGTGGTCACTGGAACCAGTGTATCTAAATGAAATAAACACATAACACATGAAAAAATACATGACGGCTACTGAACAATGTCAAATAAATTGCAACATAAAAAGATAATCACATGAACCAGCAAACATCTAGTTTACATGCAGATGTTTAAATGAGAAAATCTTTGATTAGAAAGCACTTACATCCTTGATGAAGGAGCAGCAGTGTAACACAGAACACGATCATCTTCACTCTGACTTTTCTGAAAAAACTTTCACATATTTCAGGGAGTGAAGGTGGTGTGAGGTCAGACCATCAAATGCATCTGATTGGTTGTCACAGAATATCCAATCAAAGAGCGTTTCCTGCCACACTGATATATTTTTGGTTCATGTGAAGCTTAGGACCTCTTACTTTGAAACTATGTGATGTTTATACAGATTCACATTTATCTGAATTTCAATAATTATTAATAATTCTTGCTCATATATACACTGCTGTTAGGTTTAAATCATATATTCAACATCAGTGCTCCACCACTGATGTATACCAAAATAACAATAATAATAAAGACAATATAACAATAATATTAAATAATTTCCCCCTGGGATTATTAAAGTATTTCTGATTCTGATTCTGATTCACTGCCTTCAAAAGGAAAACACAAAGTGCATACCCTTGTGTGATGGCATTGCACTCATACTGTATGTGACTGTGCTGGTTAAGGTTAGAAAAAGTTCATGGTTTCTTTTAATAGAGAAAAAGTAACTTAAGACATGAGGTTTTTAAATAACATTCCAACAAAATAATAATCTTTCTCTAAACTTAACCAAAGTGCTTTTGTTGCCTAATCCTCACCAGAGACTGAAGTCTGGACATGAACCTGGTGTCACAGTCCTGCATTTTGTGCATTATTCTGTGATTTGTGGTATTGACTCAATTGTCTAGACAACAATTGGATGGAATTTGGCACAGACATTGACGTTGATATGTCATATGTCAAAATGAAATAGGCAGCCATATAATGGTCAATGTGAGATGGTCAAAACTCTTTCTCAACCATCAGCGACACCGCCCAATTTGCTACCTGAAGCTAGAGTGCAAGCAGAGACCCAGCAAAACTGCCTGGCAGACTCGTTACATGCGATTACCTCCCCTGACCCTTTTTAAAAATTATTTTTCATTCATTTATTTAATGGGACCATGTACAGTATTAAACATAAACGATTACATTTGATGTACTGCACCAGAGTTAGCTATACAGCTACTTTTCATCTGCAGTCCCTTCGACCTCAGGTCGTCCTTGGTGTTATTTTGACCCCAGGACACCAGGAGGGTTAATTCAACAACAGTATACTTCCATGTAAACGAGAACTATTGGCCATAAATTTCAAAACAAAGGGAAAAAATTGTAAATATTTACTTTTACATTGCACGTCTCATTGTTTTGTAAAGTCTTCTTTGGTAAATTAATGTGCTTCTGCTTCTTTTAGTCTTCCAAAAAAGACTAGAGAAGCTAGCTAGAGAAGTCAACCATTATTTTCCATTTTTGCAGAGTGTCACATAAAAGGGGGACCAAGTGGTAGTGCAGCCATTTTGCATGTGTGCTTTGCTGTGCAGTTTAAGTCACCTTAGCTTTCTGTGAGTGGGTAAATCGATTGTTGTAGAATAGTTTGACTTTATTCCAATTGGTTTGTGTGTAGTGTTCCTTAAGTCAAAATTTGCTCACCTGTTTGTGACGATATCCTCTATTTATGCATTAGATAGATACATAGAGAGATAGAGACAGAGAGAGACACAGGTGCACAGCAGCAGCAAAACAATAACTAACTATAAACTGTAATGGAGATATGGTAGCCATACGTTTCAATGTTAGTCAATGTGTGAGCTCACACAGTCTCCGTCCCCCCTGCGTCACGGCTCCGGAACGACTACGGTGTCCGGCAGCCCTCCGCAACACATACGCAGAGCTTCTATTTTTTACGGACGCCGGAGCACGGCGCATAAATACAGCACAGAGCAGACCGTGCGGGGAAGGAAATCGGCTACAAAATACAAACTAAATTCCTGGTTGATTTTCAAAATAAAATACTCCGTGTTAACCGCGGATTACACGGAGTAACGGATAACATAATGGGCGGGGGCCGACCTGAAGTCAACAGGTGAGAGGTTTACAGGCGTAATCATTTATGACACCTCACATCCTTTTTATAAGGACACCAGAAAAAAGATGCAGCATGGAATGCCACTGCAGGAGTCAAATAGACTACAACCCAATATCGCGCGATTATGCGTGAAGTCGCGAGTACTATAAAAAGGATGTGAGGTGTCATAAATGATTACGCCTGAAAACCCCTCACCTGTTGACTTCAGGTTGGCCTTGCCCATTATGATGTGTTCTTGTAAAGAAACTCGATCCGCGGTGAACACGGAGTATTTTATTTTGAAAACTAACCGGGGTTTTATTTTGTATTTTGTAGCTGATTTCCTTCCCCGCACGGTCTGCTCTGTGCTGAATTTATGCGCCGTGTTCTGGCGTCCGTGAAAAATAGAAGCTCTGCGTATGTGTGAAACAGCACATTTGGTATTTATTCCAATGGCAATACTAATAGTCAACGTGGTCATTTCTGTAGTTGGACATGTTGTCCTCAACTGGAACTGAAGATTACATGAACAATATAAAGGTAAGCAAAAATGTTGCAAAAACTACAATGAAAATGTGTTCATGTTCATCACATGTAACAGACATTTTATCTACAAGAACCACAAACTGTGTAAAACATGGACATAGTCTCACAACACAGAATATGGATTCTCTCTTTATTGGGAATCAATGATGGGAATAAACAGTTTTCTTACATTTTTATTTCTTTCACATTTGACACAATAATAATAGACAAATAAATAGAACTAATAATTGTTAATATTCATTCATGGTTGAACTAGGCAACATAACAAAACATTGCTGCTGTCTCTCTCGTAAACTAATCTTCCTGATGAATAATTTTAACAATACCATCTCCATTCATTCCCCTGTAACAAGATCACAGCTTCATGAAAATGATTTGTGCTAGATGTTTATCACTTCATTGGTAGTCTCTCATGAAGAGTACACGCAGTCTTGTGGTAACTCCCTGTTATTCATCCGTCTCTCCCTTCTCCTTGAGGGGAAATCCAGTGCCACATAGTTCAGTGCCTCCACTTCATCATTCTGGAAATGATAGTTATGATTGTTAGTTGTTAGAGCTGTTGTTTTGTTGAAATAAGGGTAAAATCAGACCGAACGTGGCTGTCATTAACTGCCAACTCCTCCCACATTCAGCTGCCTGTGAGAAGATTCATTGAGCTGCTGAAGCCAAGTGCAGTTTATGGTTTGCTTCTCTTGTTATTGCTGCAGCATTTGAGCTTCAAATGATGTCAATCAATCGGTGAGGCAACCCTGTCCCTAAACTTAACAAAAGTGCTTTAGTAACCATGACAACAAAAGTCTCCTAACTTCAACAAAGCACATATTTTAACTCAAATAATGTTTTTTCTATACCTAACCTGTCATGGTTTCTTTGTTTCTTGTTTCCTGTTTTATTTTGTGATTCTCCCCTTTCCTTGTGTTTGTAACTTTACTTCCTGCCTTTTCAATCCCCACCAGTTTTGATTGCCTAAACCTCAACAAACCTCAACCACAGCTGTGTAAAATCTGAGAACAGCTGTGAGGTTATGTTGATGTGTACATCAGATCGGAAAGTGTATCTTTATAGCCGACATAGACAAACAATTCAACTGTGGTCATGCCTGAGATCATACTTTGAAATGATATTTACCGTATTACTTGGTTGATCCCCGGCTGACCTGTCATGTTCAGTATGATAAGAAGCAGTTCCTTCTATTAACGAAAGCCAGACATTCGTATTAATAAAAATGAAATGCTCACTCACGTTTTCAGCTGACCTGGTTAATGTGTCTAAAAATTCACACAGACACACAGTAAAGCTACCTTTGCAAACCGGCTTATGCTCTCTGGAGAGAAGATAAAGATTCACGACCACAGAGCAGGACAGCAGTGCTCCAAGCACGATGACAAACAGCCACAGGTCTTGTTCTGGAATGAGAAAATAAATCCCTCAGCTAAATAATAAGCTGAGATTCATTGTAACAAAATTATTGTGGTGACATTAGAAGAGACCCGGTGGGTGACGTCAGGAGCTCCATGATTACTGACGTGTTGCAACTGTGAGGGTTGGTGTGGGGAGAGACAGTCTGATAAGTGCGGGAGATGGGGGGGGGTTATTTGTAGTGATTTAGAGCTGCCGGCGATGAAGATAGGTAGCCAGGGGGAGTTAGTGGTACACGTGTTAGGAGGGGAGGCCGGTTGCCTCCTGTAGCTAGATCAGGGCCCTTTGTAGACAGTGCCGTGCGGCCATCACTCGCTTTATATTTTATATGAAGTGGGCGCACTGTGTTGAAAGCGTGCCTTAGAAGCTAGCCGATGTGTAGTGGATTGTCACGGAGTTGTATTAGAGGTGAGCAGAAACAAAAACTCTCCTGAAAGGTGGAGGCTAGACAATACTAAACACATAAACAAGGAACTGAAAATCTCTCCAAAGGAGGCAAAAAAAATAAAATAAACTAAACTAAGCACTACGGAACAAAAGCTAGACTAAGAAAATTACAACACAAAATTACAAACAAAAACTCACGAACAAACACACTTAGACTCTGACAAGACTTGGAACTGGCTTGGGTGAACGAACAGAAGACGAAACACTTTGGCACAGGACAGTGGGAGACACAGAACCTATATAGACACACAGATGGGTAATGGGGAACAGGTGGAGACATTCAGGAATCACAGCAACAGGTGACACACAAGGGAAGGGCAAGTGATCTGAAACAAGAGGGCAGGTAAATTTCAAAATAAAACAGGAAATGACGAGACAGAACAAAAACCCAGCGTGACTTCAGCGCGGTGTGACATCCACATCATGAGAATCATATTGTCCAGTTGATAATGTTACTTTTAACCACATTAGTGGCATGGCTCAATAGATGGAACTAAGTTTATTTCATACACTGAAGCGCGAAGGGCATTTCCTAGTTCCTAACATACTCTGTTGCATTAATTCGGCCAGAGGGTGCCGCTATCGTACAGTAAAGGTAGTCAAAATAACAGAAGAATTGCAATCGGTAACGTGTGTTCTCCGCAGCCGGTCCGATTGTCAATAGGCTGCGTACCGGTCTCCATCCCGACCATGTCGACATGTTAATTTTTCTAAACAAAAATATGTCTTAGGTTTATTCTACTCTGTTCGAGCTTTTCAATACGTTCCCTAAACGGGCAGTTTCACCTGCGGTTCCTTCTAACAGACGTAAATAGTAAATAAAGTAAATATAAATAATAAATTGGAAGCCTATATTATTGTTTGAGACTGTTGGCTATGTGATGTGAATGGAAGTTTATTGTTTATTTGTTTATCATTGTTTATTGACTCATTAAACCGTTACCGCTTTCACCCTGTCTGTCATGTGTGCGCGCGTTTGGGTGTGTGGGTGGGGGCGGGCGGGGTTCTGTCGATTTTCGAATCGAATTTCGAATAGTGTTTAGCGAATTTCGAATAGTGTTTTTGATCAAAAGTCACATCCCTAGTGTCTATATAGGTTCTGTGTCTCCCACTGTCCTGTGCCAAAGTGTTTCGTCTTCTGTTCGTTCACCCAAGCCAGTTCCAAGTCTTGTCAGAGTCTAAGCGTGTTTGTTCGTGAATTTTGTGTTGTAATTTTCTTAGTCTAGCTTTTGTTCCGTAGTGCTTAGTTTAGTTTTTTTTTTTTTTTTTGCCTCCTTTGGAGAGATTTTCAGTTCCTTGTTTATGTGTATAGTATTGCCTAGCCTCCACCTTTCAGGAGAGTTTTTTGTTTCTGCTCA
>NC_040011.1:24346518-24437340 GCF_000972845.2 Larimichthys crocea
CGCCTTTCCGTGCTCATTTTTTTTAGTGGAATGCAACGTAAGCCAAAATGGCATTCGAAATTACTATTCAATATTCGAACTCGTCACGAATATTCGACTATTCGAAAATCATGTCCCATCCCTAATAGACACACAGATGGGTAATGGTGAACAGGTGGAGACAATCAGGAATCACAGCAACAGGTGACACACAAGGGAAGGGCAAGTGATCTGAAACAAGAGGGCAGGTAAATTTCAAAATAAAACAGGTAATGACGAGACAGAACAAAAACCCAGCGTGACTTCAGCGCGGTGTGACATCCACATCATGAGAATCATATTGTCCAGTTGATAATGTTACTTTTAACCACATTAGTGGCATGGAGTGCTTCACAAGGACAGACACATTAAGGATAAGACAGACTCGGCCTGTCTGTTCCAAAGCCAACAGGCCACAGTAAAACTGAGGGTTCTAACCAACAACAGCTTCAGCTGATAATTAGCAAATGTTTGCATGCTGACATACTAAACTCAGATGGTGAGCACAGTAAACATTATATCTGCTAAATATCCCCATCACCAGCATAGTCATTGTGAGTATGCAGTGTTTAGCTCAAAGCATGTCGTGTCAGTACAGCTTCACCAAGCTGCTAGCATGACTATAGACTCAAAGTCTTATTTAATTTCTGTTTCAATTTAGAATATGTGGTTTTTCTACAAATGTAAGCAAGAAATGTCATTTTGTCCTCCACAGTTCAGGCACTAAATTGAAATTAACCTGCACGTATTTTTTTAATACACTTATCAGGTTTCACTGTCAAAAACCGGCTATGGCAAGTTTTTTAGGCTGCAGTTTGTGGCATTTGGGGCTGTACTATATTGTAGGTGTTTCTGTTAGCGACTCAACAAAAATGGTGACACATATTACACAAGAGAACATGGGCGGCAGTGAGAAAGGGGGCGAGCGCCGCAGGAAATGGAGAGTAAAACACACAAAGAAAGAACAAAGAGAGGAAGAGGAGCGGAGGCAGTCAAACCCTACCGTTGAGATGCAGTGCATAGGTTGACATCACAAGTCCACCTCATGTAGCCTGTAAATGTTTAAAATAATCGACTAATCAAGATAAATGTCTTAAAAACAAACATACTTATCTCCACTTTAGTTCCTTCACCAAACAGGATCTGTCCACATGTAACCACAGCGCAGTAGTAAGTCCCAGTATCAGAGGAGTCTCTTACAGGTTTGGACAGACTGTAGGCACAGCTTCTTTGCTCTTGTTCATCACTGCTGCGATTGTACGTGTAAAGAATGCTTGGATGAGATTCTCCTGATCCAGCTCTAAACCAGTACACATCGGGATCACCTGGACACTGGGCTTTGTTCTTGGAGAGAAGTGAACACTGAAGAGACATTTGATAACCAATCGGGACTGTCTTTGGAATTTGTTCCACGAGGACAGATTTCTGCTGATTTTTATGATCTGTGCCATTCACAAAGAGACAGAAAGAATTAGATAGTTCAGGTGTTGACACAGCCAGAGCAAACAAATACATAGAAATGAACATACTTTACCTTTTACAGTCAAAACTGTGCCGTTTGTAAATGTCATTGCGTATGCTGCTCCTGACTGACAGAAGTATGTTCCTTCATCTTCGTGGCTAACATTTTTGATGCTAAGAAAATACATACCCCCATTTTTTGTGACGTTAAATCTTAGGTTGTCAAATTGTCCTTGAAGTGACATTTTGTAGAGAGTTGCTACTGCAACAGTTTCGATCATATATCCAAACATCTTCTTATACCAGTAAAACAGCCCAGCTTCATCTCCAGAGATTGGACATGTTAAAGTCAAGTTATCACCAGGTTTCACCACAATCGAAGGGATCTTTTGAGGAATGCCTTTGGTTTGAGCTGAAGAAAAGAGAGAAAAAATATCAGTTATTCAGATTCAGATATGCAGGAAGTCAGTTTGTGGTCTGTATAAATGATCTAAATGTGGCCTAAAGTTTTTTTCTTTTTGCACAAACTATATTTTACAATACTAATCATTTCAAAGTAGACAAGAAGTGTACTTACGCAATGCACTGAGAAGAATCAAAGCAGCCAGTCTTACGATCATTGTGGTACAGTGACCTTCTCTTGTACAACTGATGCCTGTCATGAGGTTATCAAGATTAGACAAACTAGAAGTGAGCAGTGATTGGCTGAAACACAGACAGTTCACATTTCCTTAAATTTACCAAACCCACGGTGTCTTCCTCTTTTCTGTCAGTGAGTGAGAAGTGAAGAATTAATACAAATCAACTTAAGGAGGAGATGTAGACACCAGAGATATCTGCTAGTATTCATCTCTAATGTATAAAAATAATGACATATTCTTCAAGTCATCAAATACCAAAGCAAAGGCAGCATATGAATAAATGTAAAACTAAAAAGGTTAAAATTCAGAATGTTTATAGTGCTGTACAGTGAGTTTAATAGTAATGTGGTGGGCACCTCTTAAGTGCTGGGATTTTGTTGGCTTCAGACAGTTGGAGAGTGCACAGGAAGACATAGATATTTAACATTCTGAGTAATATTGTGCTCTTCCTCTGACCGCCTCTGAACATTTAGCTGCTCCACTGGAGTCTTTGACAGCAGGACAATGCTGGGTTATTGGAGTCCAACAAGAGTTTTTTGTCAACTTGACATTTACAGTCAAGCATTTACAGTAAGAGGCACTAAAGAAGAAACCACAAGGTCTTACTGACACCTCTCTGAGAAGTGAGAAATGGTGGTCTGGCGATCAAAAAAGAAAAGGCCTATGGTGAACTGAAGAGCACAGATTATTCTCAAACATAGTCGAGATCTATGCGTATTTGTAATTATATTCAAAACACTTTTCACTTTAGTAATTTAGACTGGGCTAGTATTGTAACAAGGTTTGTAGCATGGCACTAGCGATGGATATGTTAATCTGTCAGTCGGTCAGCCCACCACTTTGGACCAGAAATATCTCACTTATTGGACAAATTGCAGTTATATTTTGGACAAACATTCATGATCTCTAGGGCCGCCAGCAGGTCAAAATTTTAACTTATCGAGTATCTCAATATCTGGACGAATTGCCCCAAATTTTTGGTTATCAGAGGAAGAATCCTAATTTTAATGCTGATCCCCACTAATGCCACTGGAAGGTTGACATTTGTTGCTTTAAGTGAAATATCTCAACTATTGGCCATTAAATCTGTTTCTGACCACCAAATGAATTGTTGGTCATTTCCTGACTCATAATTTATTGAGTACTTTTGTGTTAAACTAATGAGAATCCCATCAGCTTTGGTTGGTGAAACTCTGGAATTAAGTACAGTCTCACAGAGCCACTAACATGGCTGTAGACTCTTAGTTGTGTTATTAATTATATACCATAATTAATTAATTTTAACTGACTCGGCACTCTACTGAATGAAAGGCCGATCCATATGAACGAACTGCTGCTCTTACTGCTCCTCACACAGCCTGAGCGGCTTGTCATGAGATGAGACAAATGAACAATCCGTATGAACGTACTGCTCGTCCCTTAGCCTGAACGGCCATGCAGCTGCCATGTGGCGAGGGAACATACTGCATGAAAAGGAACAAATCACTCACTGAGACTACTCATTACTTCCGAGTCATATAAAAGATTAGTTCAAATTGAACGATACATTCCTGACTGACACACCACTACTATAGAGTTTTACAGGATTTACAAAACAAACAAAAAAAAAACAAGAAAAGCCATGCAGAGCAACAGGAGAGAACATAGCATCAGTGTAATTTTACAGCAGCAACAAACACCGTTTCAGTACATATAACCAGCTATGCAGAGCAGCAATAAACAGTAGTCACAGATAAAAATACAATAGAGATTATATTGATCTTTATATATATATATTTAATTAACAATTGAAACGCTGCATCACAATCACAGTAAATAAAGTTAAAATTATGTTTCTACTGAGGCTTTGAAATATATATATATATATATAGAGAGAGAGAGATGAACATGTAGACCTGTCATACTAGTCCCTCTTAACACCTAAAGTACAACGTAGCCAGTGATGTGCTTTGGTGATATGAGTTCACGTCTGTTGGTGGGCTTTACCACTTCAAAGTGTATACGTCATCTTCTAAACTCCAGGAAAGAAGAGAAGCATGTTGCAAAAGTAGAGACGTGCTGAAGTGACCAAGACTCTTTGTTTTGAAAATGACTGATTTATAATGAATTTGGATGAATAACTATGTATTTAGTAAGAATAACCAACTTCTCTTGATCTATAGTGGATGAAAGCATCTGAGAGCTCAAGATCGAAGTGTTTAGTCTGATCTGTAAAAAAGATCTTCAAATCACACTTAACTTATAGGGCTACATTACAGAAAATTACATTGTACCAAAATGTTATGGATTTGTAATCAAGGGGTATTTAAAAAAAAATACTTAAAAAAAAATAATAATCAAATCAAACACCATGGTACACCATTTATGTCAAATAAACATGTAATTTGTCACAACAGCACAAAAAGTAAAACCTGGCATATTACATCCTGTGTCAGAAGTACCAATAGAGGTCATTGGTTAAATAAGCAAATGTGACTAATTAATTATTTTATATCGCACCAGAGAGATTAGTGGATTCCTATAGGTGCAATAGAGTACTGCAGAAACTATTTATCTTTCGATGGAAACAAGAGAATTGAAAAAAGTTTCTCTTCTGAAATAAAACGTTCACATGTGACTACTGACAAATAACACCCTTTACCTTTTCAGTTCAAGTGAAACAACAAGCAAAGCCACACACGGCAGCATGAGCTGTGACACGTAGGCTGTGGCTGGCTATTTCTTTGCTTTTGACAGACCACCAAGGATGTTTACTCAGAATGTACATGACTTTGGGCATCAACAGGATATGTAGCTAGCCTCCGCAGGCTAAATATAGCAAAGGCGGTTCACTCGATAGTTTTGAGGTCTGCCTTCCTGTATGTGCACTAGTTTACTTCAATCAATGTCTAAAAAAAATTGTAGCAGTAAATCATTGTGTCCATGATTTAAAAAACAGCTTAACCAAGATAAGTATCACAAAGTCTTCCATGGCACGTTCTGTAACATTTATATGATTCAAGTCTCAAGTCAGGGTCATGGTGGTGCGGTGGTTGCACTGTCGCCTCACAGCAAGAAGGTTACTGGTGCAAACCTCGGCTGGGGCCTTTCTGTGTAGAGTTTGCATGTTCTCCCTGTGTGTACGTGGCTTCTCTACAGGTACTCCAGCTTCCTCCCACAGTCCAAAGACATGCACTTAACAGGTTAATGGGTGACTCTAAATTGTCCGTAGGTGTAAATGTGAATGGTTGTTTGTCTCTATGTGCCTTGTGGTGAACTGGCGACTTGTCCAGGGTGTACCCTGCCTCTGCCCAATGTCAGCTGGGTTAGGCTCCCCACGGCCCTAGTGAGGATAAACGGTTACAGAAAATGGATGGATGGATGGATGGATGGAAATCAAATTAGAAGAAGTTAGAGGTCAAAAATTAAAAATGCAAAGACATCACTATGCCATACCAGCAGCCCACCAGATGTTTGTCTTGTGTGTGGTTGAGCAGATAAGAAAAGAGACAAGACCACTGATACACCAACCAGAATGCTGTCTGGGTTCTTTAGTGGTGGGTGTGAAGCTAAAATTAAAACTTCAAACCAACCAAACTAGACGTCTGGTTTAACTAAGCTTTTGATGATGACAAATGTCCCAAGTAAGCTTCATACACATCCCACCCATTCCTGACAAGGTTCCAAAGATTATTTATTTTCCTAGGACATTAAAAAAGTTCATGAATTTTTTTCACATTTTAGGAAAAACTCTTATTTGAGTTCTTGCCAACACTTAAATGAAAAGATCAAAATGTTAGCTTGTTAGCGATTAGCTTAGCTTATTCACAGATTGGGAAAAGAGAGAAACGGCTCGGCTTTAATTTTTTTAATTAAACAAACATCATATAAAGCTTTAGAGGTGCTGCTGATAGGTGAATTGTGTTATCACTGAACAGAGCCAGGTTACCAGTTTCCTCCTGTTTCCAGTCATTGTGCTAAACTAAGCTAAGCTATCCATCAAATCAATCAATCAATCAAATTTTATTTGTATAGTCCAAAGTCACAAAATAGATTCGCCTCGGAGGGCTTTGATGGCTGTAGTTTCATATTTACAGTACAGACTTGAGACTATTATCAATAACTTTTTTATATAATAAAGCAAATAAATTAATGTTTTTCCAAACCCTCAATTTCAAATCTAGTTAAACCAGTAATAAGTAGTAACCATTGCTATATTTGGTGAGATTGTATTACAGCACAAACAGAACAAGCTCATATGCATCACACACCAGGCCTCCAAAATCATTAGGTTTCCACTCCCCCAACCTCTCAGACCTCAGCCATTACACACAGAGCACGCGGTATAGCACAGATGAGACTCTCAACAAAGCAACCCAGTAACCACCATGTGCGAAGAGTTATAGGTATGGGATAGGGGTGTATAAATGTGCTGTATCGAATATTTATTTTTGTGGTTATGTTGTAGTGTTAAATGTATCTGCGTATTTATGTATGTCTCTGAGGCTTTGTACGTGTAGACTGTGGCAACAAATTTCCTTGTAAGCACAAAAAAGTATCTATCTATCATATAACTTAAAAAATAAACAAGGCTTACAGGCAAAAAGACGAGGGCACTGAGTAAAGCTGAACCTACCGCTCACAGAAGAAGGCGGGGGAGCCTCATCCCCTTTCCCTTTTACAGAGATCTAGTCTAGGCTGAGCAGCACTTTCTCTTCTCTTAACAATTGAAGAAGTAACATGCCATATCCCTGAATTACTGACTGTCAAAAAAAAAAAACTTGCTCACATGCTTATTTTGAACAGGCTTTAGAGAAATGTGTCTCCCGCTCTGAAACTAAAACCTAGACAAGATAAAAAAAAATAGCCCCCTGCAGATTCACACCTCATTCTGACCACCAACCACAATTTTCCATTGTTTGTTTGTTACCGTGTGTGTGAAAGCATCAACCAAAGAACATCATGTACTTCAGTTACTCCATTATTCTACCTACATTTGTAATATAGACTAAGTTATATAGACTAATGTAACTCCACATCAGTAAACACCAGGTATGAGTTCATTTTGCCCTTTGTTTCTTTTTAACGTCCATTACAGAGAGGCAGGAAGTCGAATAGCGAGTGGATGTGGCACAGCAGAAAGTATGAGCCAAACTCACACCAACAATGTCCTATTATGAGTCATGAGCCCATTAATTCTTCTAAACGTGTTTCTTTCCGAATCAAACACATTCATCATTTAGTTTAATTACGAAGGGTCGTAATTCTTCTACAGCTACTACAAATACTGCTACTTCTACTACAACTATTAGTACAAAATAGATTAACAATAATTATGATGTTTGCTTTAATTAACACTTTTGTTGCTGTTGCAGCATGCATCTGTAGGCCTTTCATATCTGAACGCCACATCTCTCTCTCTCTCTGGTGTAAATACTCTAGTGCCACCTGGTGAAACAATGTGCTTTTCATGTTCTGAAGCCTGCAGTAGTGTCCTAAACCTTTTCTGTAAAAAATAAATAAATAAATAAAAATCATATTTCATGATATGTTAAATTTCAACTCAATTTGTAATTCAAATAATGTGTGAAAGTATAGTATAATCTCTGTGTTTCTTATGATTGTGTTGCTGGGTTAGGTGCTCCACCTTAAAGGTCAGTCCACCTTAAGTACCAAGTGTAGCTCCTTATGCGGCTGTATTACCTGTGTGTTTCGTTTTAAGAGACCTCTTGTTTATGGTTCTTGGCAGAGACAGGGGTGTGAATGAATAGCAGGGTGTGTCTGATAAGGACATAAGTTCACATGAATCTCACAAATAAGACTACTGAAGACAAGATCTTTGTATATCTAGCCATGTGCATGTTTGGCGTCACTTTTTGCACAGCCAGTGAAAGTTACACGATATCCAATATTTTAAATATTCACCCATGATCAACTGTGAACAAGCTCCCGCCCTATAAGACTTTTGCTCAGAGGTTGTATCTCATGTCTGACTTCTCAAAGCAGAAATCTGTTAATATTAACTACAGTTATCATGTACAACAGCACACCTTTGTTAGTGTGAAGATAAATTTCTTGTCACCACACCTGTTTGTCTGTCTACAGTGAGCCAGTTAGAACCTGCTATAGGGCCAATCCCTTCTCTATGAGGGTTCACACTTCATGTGCTCTGTGAGAGCACGGGCAATGCATGACAGAGAGCAAATTACAGATTTTAACTGACAAAATCATGGCAAAACATTGGCACATGGTGTATCTGTTCAGTGTCTGGCAGCTCCACACCACTGAGGTAGCAGCTTTCAATCTGGACACCCAGAATGTGCTCCAGAAAAATGGAAATCCAGGAAGCCTGTTCGGATATTCTATTGCTTTCCACCAGCAGCTAAACCCTGCCAAAAAGAACCTGTGAGTTAAAAATGGTTTGACTGAATTTGAGTAAATGAAATTAAACTGTGTCTCACCACTTCAGGTATTTCCTTCCAGATTGCTGGTAGGAGCTCCGCGATCAAAACATCAGAACCAAGTTAATGTTACGGGTGTTGTTTACCAGTGCGATCTTACAACTACATCTGACCGCTGTCAGCCCATCCAGTTTGATAATAAAGGTTTGTTTGCCTACTTTATTTGAACTTGTGAGTCTCCTTTGCAAGTTTAATCTGATGTAATCATGGTGGAAAGTGGACTGAAGCACAATTTTGAAGTACATTGACTTGGGTATATTCATTTTATGGCATTTAAATTTTGTTTCACTACAGAAATGTTTTACTCCACTGTATTTGACAACTTGACTTCAGTCAGGTATTAAAGTTGAAATAACGTTTTTGCTTTAACTTATCATTATGAAGCTAATGTTGACTGAACAGTGTTTTCTTTTCACTGTGCAGACAGAAGGTCTGCCGCCATGCCCAATATTTGCCTGGAAATAATAATAAATGTTTGATTTATGAGATTTCTATATAGTCTAAATAAATGAACAAAGCTCAACAAAGCTTTTATTGCTCAACTGTTATTTTCTAGAATTCCTTGATAGTAAAGGCATAAATGGCCAGTGGATGGGAGTCAGGGTGGTGAGCCAAGGTCCCGGTAAAAATGTAATGGTAAGCACTACAGTAGTAAGCACTCTACATTTAGGTATTTCAAATAAGTCAGTTAAAAAATCAGTAATGTCTCACCCTTCGTTTGTAGACTTGTGCTCATCGATACCAGCAGTGGGACCCGAGCCCAAGCCTTTATGTCCCTCGCCTAGTGACGGGCCAGTGTTACCTCTTAGGGGATAATCTGCAGGTTGGACAGGAAGAGAGGAAGTGGAGGAGGGTAGTTTGTGATTCTCAACACCTCCAACGTCCAAGGACCCATGCCTGGTTTGCATACTGCCAACAGGGTCATGGAGCATCTTTTGCAAAGGATAACAAATCTCTGTTATTTGGAGCACCAGGAGCATACTA
Source organism: Larimichthys crocea (assembly GCF_000972845.2). Taxonomy (NCBI): domain Eukaryota; kingdom Metazoa; phylum Chordata; class Actinopteri; family Sciaenidae; genus Larimichthys; species Larimichthys crocea. Next base: position 24,356,063 of record NC_040011.1, read on the forward strand.
TTGGAAAGGTAAAAGAAAAGTTACAGCAGGTGTAATGGTAGACTTGATTTGAAATGTTAAAAATGTGGTTTTATTTGTACAAGGCTGACCCACATGAAGGGACCTCTCTTAATACTCTCTGACCTGTGGCTCATAGCCCCAAGCCCAGTGGCTTTTATTCTTTAAATCTTTAATATAATGGGTCACAAATATATACTTTCATTTTTCAGAGTGTGAAAAGAGTGCATTGATATGCTTTTGTCAGATTTTTACCTGAAGTCTAAGTGTATTTGACTGTCCATCATGATATAAATGCACTCAACTATAATCAAGTTGATAATTTCTTTGTTGTTTTGGCCCACAGAAAAACATACATTCAATCCTAGAAATTTCGCAGGATGATCCAAATATTCAACCTTGTTTTCCTTGTTCTGCTTAAAGGAATCATTCGAATGGAGCTCTTGGACGACCTGGACATCTTCACTGAAGATTCTCGTGAGACCGGAGATCTTAACCAGTTAAACACAGAGCTCATTCCTCTTAAGAGTGACAGCTACCTGGGTTAGTTTCTATTTTGGTCGGTTTGTTGTGGCATTTCAAGTTGGAAATACTTAGATCAGGATGTGCCTTTCAGTAGTAAGAAGGCTCTTTTAACAATTTAGAGGTACTGTGAAAGCATGAGGTATGACCTCCCATTAAATGACTTCATATTCTGTCCTCCAGGATTCTCCATTGATTCTGGTATGGCCCTCATCAGGAAGGGTGAGCTGACCATCGTATCGGGAGCGCCTCGAGGAGGTTACAGTGGCCAGGTGGCGTTTCTGAAGGCAGATCCTGTGACACAGACAAATTTGTCTGTGGAGTTAGTCCTCTCTGGTCCAGGCTTAGCCTCCTCCTTTGGCTATGATGTGGCAGTGGTGGATCTCAATGGTGATGGGTAGGTTTACTTTAGAGCACAATGTGCTCCAGGCTAAGAAATCTATTCAAACATAAACAGGTGGATAATCTTTATATTGGTCAAGTCCATATGTCCATATATTTTATTTTTTGGGATTTTATTCCTTATGATTCATTTTCTGCATTGTCTTTTATCAGCACCAACACTTACAGTCAACTTTCACCCCAAATATCTAATGGCAAGTTTGCAGTTCATGCCATGACCTTTCCTTCTGTGTGACAATCTTGCATTTTATATTTTTTTCATTGATTTTTTTCTGAATTGATTCTTTGACTTTAATACTGGAGAATTTAGCCACGCCTTGTTTATGACTTGTGGTCTATACTACCTATCATACTTTTAATTGCGTTATGGCATCAGGGCTTTGTGAATTGTGCACACAATCTACATCTGTTGTACACAATTAAAATAACTTTTTAGGCATTCTGCCAGAACAAACCAGGCTATTTGTTATATGTATCACGAGACTGTTCTAGGTGTTACTGACTCGTTCATACTTGTATTGTGTTCTTTTGGTATGTGCAGGTGGGAGGACCTTGCTGTAGGAGCACCGGAGTTCTTTGTTAAAGATGGTTTGGTTGGAGGAGCGGTCTACATCTACATCAACAACAAAGGAAAAAACTGGGACAAGATTGTTCCAACACAACTTCTTGGACCTAAAGAATCCATGTTTGGCCTTGCAGTGGAAAACATAGGAGACATCAATCAAGATGGTTTTGGAGGTTGTTATATTATAATTTCAAATAGATCAGGCACTGACCATACGATTGAATGATTGTGTATACTTGGTTTAATTTTTTATTTTCCTCTGAATAATCATAAAAACTAGCTACTGAGACCATAAAGTCATTGACAAACGGTTCACGTAAGGCTCAGAGCAATCAGACTTTTTTTTGCAGCCAGTGGTGTTGTCCCCTGCAAGCCATTAGAAAATATGCATATTTAAAATACTTCCATGCTGGCCTTTGAGCCTGAAACTCTGTCTATAGTGCCACCAGTGTACTGAGATGAGCAGGGGAGTGTTTTATTGCTTAAGCTGAAGTTTTGATTTGTAAGAGGAAGGATGTTTTATTTCATCTCTCAAAAGTTTCAAAGTTTCACTTTAAAGTCTATTTTTGCATTTTTGGCTCCAATTTGAACTTTCTTTTTGCAAACAGACTTTCAGAAAATGTAGGACACACTGGTAAACTAATATCTTTGTCTTAATTGTGACAGATATTGCTGTGGGGGCACCGTATGATGGTTCTGGTCAAGTATACCTTTACTATGGCTCATCAGATGGCATCCACAAAAAGCCAGCACAGGTGAGGTTATGAAAAACTGACATGTTTAAATTTGTGATTAGAAATCGTTTTATAGCAAAAACAGACCTTAAAATGACATTCTCATGACTTCTTCAGATAATCTCATCAGGATCCAACAAAGTTACTCTGTTTGGATATTCTCTGTCTGGCAACTTGGATGTGGATAACAATCAGTACCCTGATCTGGCTGTGGGATCTTTTTCTGATTCTGTCTTTGTTTTCAGGTAACTTGACAGCTGCAGTGCAAACACTTAAGGATAAAGACTTAGACTTAATGTTCATCCTTCAGTCTTTGCTTATTTTATGATATATCTTGCTTCAACTTTTTCTAATATGAAGCTTTTTTATGTGTTTACTGTATATATCCGCACACTGATGTCATCCCTCAGTTGTTGTTGTTTTTTTTATTGTTTTCCATATTTCTTACAAACATAACAAATCTTAAACCAATGAATTTATTCAACCTGTCTTTCCAGAGCACGGCCAGTGGTCAGTGTCAGCAGCACTTTGAAGGTAACACCAAATCAAATAGACATCACAAAGGAACAATGTGATAAACGTACATGGTAAGATGCACAGAAACACAAATGGCAAAAATTCCAACATGAACTTACTGCAGCTTTATTCCAATGTGTCTTTGCACAAATTTCTGTAAAGTTATTTTACAGCTCAGGCGTGCTTCACCTACACAGCACATCCAGCATCGTTAAACCCCAAACTGAGTATGTTTCTTTATTGTCATTTCAGATTTCTTCACATACAATAACATAAATATAAGGTTTCTTCCTCTCTATATATACATATGCAGTATATATATGCTATGAAGTATTAATGGTGATACTACTGCTAATAGTAGTGCCAGCGGTCACAGCAGTAGTAGCAACAATCAGTGTAGGTATAAGTGTCAGCTGATGTAATATTATTCCTTCACAGTGCTTAACTACACTTTTGAGGCTGATGCTCAGAGGAGAAAAGCAAGGCTTGATTTTGTTCGTTCATCTCGAGGAAGACTCGAGCTGCCTGGACAGAAGAGGGAAGTCTGTACTGAAACCAGACTCCGACTTCTGGTACTGATTGACTTGATTGTGCAATGTCCCGTAAAGAGAGCCATCAAACACCAGCCTGTACACATTTCATTATGGTTGTACCTGTATGACTCCTCTGTTCCAGCGTGATATCAAGGACAAGCTGCACAATATCTCTGTGTCTGTCGCCATCTCCCTGTGGACGAGTGGTGACCTGTCCGACCTTACTCCTGTCCTCAATCATTTCCAGCCAAAGAGCATTGTCTCAGAGGTATGAATGTGTGCGTATAAGTGTGTATCCATATCTGTCATTGAAACTGTGAGAATTAAACTCTTTAGACATTTCTATTTGTGTGAAAGGATATTGGAGGAGTTAAACAAACTAACAAAAAACATTTCTGCTGGTTTTTCACAGATTATCTTAATAAACAAAGGATGTGGCAGTGATAATATTTGCCAAAGTAATCTAGAGATACAGTACAAGTTCTGTTCCAGAAAAACACAAAATAATCAGGATGTCTTTGAATCATTGGCCAGGTAAGGGGAAAAAAAGGTAAATCAAAACTAACCAAATTAAAAACCAAAGCTTTAGGTAACCATCTTGGGTCCTATTGTGATTAAACCTTAACTCATACTAATCAGGGGTTATGTCATGTCTTTAGAGATGATGGCGTTGCAGTCATCACTCCTTCTAAAGAAGACATAGCTTTGGAGATCACTGTGACTAACAGGGAGGGAGATGACGCACACCAGAGTCACTCAATCATCAGCCTCCCAGATACTCTTCATTACTCGACTATTGTCTACAATACAGCAGCTGTGAGTATACAAGAACTCTGTAGTGTATGTAAATGTCTTAGTGTGACTGATATGAACTATCAGCCAATAAGAAAAAGGTACAGCAATGGAAAAAAGTTTATTTATAACCTCACAGGGAAGGAATATGGTGTGCAATGTGTCAACACCGTGTGCATTTTTAAGAACTTATACTGCAACCTTATACTTCTACTCCACTTCATCTCAGAGTCTCGAATCTTTTGACTCCTCTCCACATGTCTGACAGCTTCTGCTTTAGTACATTTTTCAGTCATGACCTGCACTACTCTGCCACTGATTGATTTTGTCCTGGGGACAAAGCATTGGTATCTATATCCCTATGTGAAATAGCAATAGTGCAGTGTCAAATAATGTCTCTTTTCAAGATAAAACTGCACATTTTAGAGTGGCCTTTTATTGCGACCAGTCCGAGGCACACCAGTGTCACACCTGTCAGGTGGATGGATTATCCTGTCAAAGGAGAAGTGTTCACTAACACAGAGTTTTAACTAACTTGGGAATAAAATCGAGAGAATAAAAACCTTTTGCGTGCATAGAATATTTGATCTTTAACTTGTGAAAAATGGGAGTATTTTTTTTAAACTCTTGAATTGCTGGAAAACATATTGTCACAAAGCAAAAAAAAAAAATAGGGTTGCTTTTTTATGCTTATGAAAAGTTGCTCTCAGAGTGCAGCTACAAACATAATATATAATAGTAAAAAGCTGACAAGGACCATTTTCAAGTAAATTTTGCTGATAATACTTGCACACTCTTACTTCAGCAATCTTTTGATGTAGGTCTTTTACTTGCAGTGGAGTGCTTTGTACTTAAGTAAATAATCTGAATACCTCTTTCATTCATCATTCCTTTCATTCTGTCTGTAGGGAACACAAGTGAGCTGTACGGCCAATGACAAAGGAACACAAATAGACTGTGATCTTGGAAACCCACTCCAAAGAGATGCTGAAGTGAGTAGCACTGGTCTGTTTCTTCCATGTGTGTTTTACAATCTGCATCTATCGTAGTATCATGGCTTTTTTTTGGGGTTCCTTTCAGGTTACTTTTTACGTCATACTCTCGACATCAGGCATCTCACTCAGTACAAAAGAAGTCAACATCACTCTGCAGCTTGAAACGTAAGTGGACTGATAAGACGGAAAACTGGCACTAATTATTGACCAATGAGCTGTATGTGATTATGAATAAACATGTTCCTGTGGTGTAGGAAAAGTGTGCAGACCATACAGCCTGTTGAAGCACTCGCCAAAGTGGTTTTTGACCTGGAGCTGCAAGTATATGGGTAGGTGCTGATTGTTATTTTTATTATATTTATATAAAATGTATCATCATTTCGACACAGATATAAAGAATCTGTATTTCTGCTATTTTTAGGTGGAGAATACCATTTCTTTTTTTAATTCAGGCTTGAAAATTGTTTAAAATGCTTTGGAGTGATTGATGAAAAACATCAAGGTGTATCTTTGTTTGTCAGACTAGCCAGGCCCTCTCAAGTGTCACTTGGGAAAACCTTAAAGGGCGAGAGTGCCGTGAAGTCATTGGATGAAATTGGAACTCCAGTTCGGTTTGATTTTAAGGTGAGCCATCATTTGTTACTGTTTTACTGTGAAATACATTCAATTGCAGTTTTCAATCAGACAGGTCAAAGAAAACTCTCATGTCTTATTTACAGATAATAAATTTGGGCAGACCCCTGAAATCCTTCGCCAATGCATCATTAAACATCTACTGGCCAAAGGAGAACGCTGTAGGAAAATGGTTTCTGTACTTGACTCAGATCAGCAGTGACGGTGTACAGTCTGTTCCCTGCTCACCTGCAGAAGAGGTCAATCCACTTAAAGGTGTAAAGGTAATAAATACCTCCTCTACCATTGTTTAAAACATAAGCAGTGGCCTGTAATAAACATCTCTAACCTGATCATGCATGGTATCAAGGGTTGGCACACACCGTCCAGGAAAAGGCGTGAAGCTGAATTTGATGCACTCTTTACTGATGGATCATTTCTTCCAACGAGAAGGAAGCACAAAACGTTGGTAAGAATAATTGAATTTTGCACACATTCACACACATTTAATGAATAACTTCAATTAAATGAAATAACTCTGACTATTTTGGACTTTAGATACGGTATATATAAAGCAAACATATTTCTGTTTGGTGAGGAACCCTAAATCCAACAGTCTCAGATATAGTCAACTGCTTGCCGGTGTTTCTTTTGATTTCGGACAGTCCTATACACGGTAATACAGAGTACTGTTTTTAAATAGTTTCATTGTCATATTAATGTTTTTGGCTTTAAAGCATGCCCTTTCCCAATCAGCCTCTTATGTCCTCTTAAATATTGAGTATCCATGCCTCTAGCCTGTCAGTGGTGGACTCTTTTATCATGTGACATAAAAGCTGTATGGAATAAAGAAATCTGTCTTATCCCATTTACGTGCAGAAGTGTGAGGTTTCAAGGTTTTATATTTAGAAAGTTAGGAGGCTTTGGGAGCTCGGTGCCTTCTCATCCGTGACTCTGTCCTCCCATTTCAGACCTGCTCAGATGGATTGAAGTGTGTGGAGATGCGCTGCCCTCTGCTGGGTTTGGACACTACTGCAGTGTTGGTTCTGCACTCACACCTCTGGAACACCACTTTTACAGAGGTGTTTCATTTCTGTAAAACGTCCTTTCTGTCATATGTTTAAAATGAATTGGCTCAAATAGACAATAAATACAAATAAATACAAATTAATACTGCACGTCCAAAAATCATTCAAACCCTCTTTCAGCTTTGTGGCTACTGTGCTCATTTATTTTGCCTCTCCCTCTCAGGATTACAGCTCTTTGAACTACGTAGACATTGTTGTGGATGCTACACTCAGTTTAACAAACACTCCAGAGAATATTGGACTTAAACCGGAGAATCCTGGGACAAAGGTAAAACCATAAATATTCACAAACAAATCACAATAGGAAAACATATGTTTTGTTAGAGGACATACCTCCCTTTTGGGCTTCTCAGTGTGCAGTAACTAAAATGACCCTGATGTAACTAACTGGAGAGACAGTCAGACATCCTTAAAATGCAGCAATCCACACACTAAAATCTATATATCTTAAAAATACATTAGTAATTCTACTCACCTGTTCATGTACCTCAATAACCCCGCTCTTCTGACGTCACTGTCCACAGGTGAAACTGACCGTGTTCTTTGAGAGAGAAGTTAAATACATCGCCAAAATTGCTTGGTGGATCATTTTCCTGACAGTCATTGCATTGCTCCTGTTGTTGGCAGTTCTTGTCTTCTTGATGTGGAAGGTAACACATGAAATCAACATATAAAATAAATATACATAACACTTGCTGTGGAAGAATGACGGCCAAGATAATACTGTGATTCTATTTAGATCGAAAGTCTTATTTTTCTGTTCAAGTCAAGTTCTTTTCATTGATCCAGTAGTTAATTGTTCCATCATTATTTTCTCATTTTTACACCCATGCTAAAGATTTACTATGCAATCATGATATTTTAAGGCATTGAAGAGTAGAATTTGGTAAGTGATACATCAGTACAGTAATCAATCAGTATTTAATTTTCATGAACTCATCAGCTTTATATTCATCTGTTTCTTCAAGGTTTATGGCATTTCACTCTAATACAGTAGTAGTTATTATAATCTACATGCAAGATTTTGTGAAATTCATTGATGGCCTTCTAACATGATATTGTGCAGATAAGGGCAAGGATTTTATGTATCATATATTGACTGTGTATGGAGGCATTTGTCACCATTGTCTTCATATACACATTATGAATTCATTTACTTTTTGATGCACTACCTCACTAAAATAGTCTGTGAACGTTTTATATTAATTCTTTCTTCTTTATTTTCTGTCCTTGTCAGCGTGGATGCATCAACTGCCTCGCTCAGAAGTCCTCACATGATGAAGAGCTTAAGAAAGAGACAACTCCCCTTAAAGGCTAAATTACAAAACTGTGCCTCAGTAGTACGAGACACATGGCAGTCACCTAAGATGTGATAACTAATGCAGAATTGCATGATAATACATGATGATTTAGGACGAATTTGATGCAGGTTTTTTTTAACTGCAGTGTATTTTAAATTAAATGTACTGTAAACAAGGTTAGAAAAGAATTGCAGACACTTTTTTTGGCCATTTTTGTAAAAAATAAAAGAAACAAACTTTTTTTTTTCTTTTTTTTTTTGTAAAAAATAAAAGAAACAAACTTTTTTTTTTCTTTTTTTTTAATGAAGCAGAAAATATCACTCGTTTGATACCAAAAAACTGTTACAACAACATGAAAAAAGTTGTGCTATACTTTCACCATAAAGGAATGTGCCAGTGGTGGGAATGGATGAGAGGTTGTACTAAAGAACTATTTCACCTGAAATTCAACGGAAATATTGCAGCCACCACATCCGAATCTGACTGCTGATCATCGAAAGCATGTGTGATTACAATACTGTTGCTTTAGAGATACTGTGAATGGGTTTTTTTGTTTGTCGTTTTCATTTGTAATTGTGCAAAATAATACTGTGCTTGTGGTGTCTTGTATCTGGCTCCTGCTAACTTTGAAGGGTTTCATTCCAAAATTAACTTTATCTAGAGCGCCACTGTACAGAATTAAACCATCTTCATCATATGCCAAGTGATTACATGTAGTAAATATGTTTGGTAAAAGTTTACAATGAAACCCTTCTCTTGCTATGTTTTGCAAAGTACAGGTGCAATAGCCCATTTGGCTAGAAGTGTACAATTCCTCCTTCAACAGAAAACAGCATCTTTACATTCTTTTTATATTCTCCATCTGTATCTCTGTTCTCGACTGGGATCCTTTCAATTGACTTTAAGAAATATGCTTATTTGCCTGCCTGGGAAAAAGGGGGAAACAGCTAGCTACTTCTGTCCAAAAGTAACAAAACAGTTCACCAATGTACTGTGATTCTTTCTTGGCCAAAACCAGTAAATTACTGGATTCGCTGGTTATTTGGCGACTGCTCCCAGCCAAGAAGTAGTCCGGCACATAATCACACAATTTGCACAATGAAAAGACGTTCTGAAAGGTGAATTCTTCTATGGAATTATGTGTATAATTTATACAAACAAAATGTAAGGTGTTGTTTGGCAGTTTTTTCTACCTTTGGACACAGTCAGGGTAGCTGTTTCCCCCTGTTTCTAGTCTTTATGCTAAGCTAAGCTAATTGGCTGCAGATATAAAAGTGGTATAAACCTTCTCATCTAACTCAATGCAGGAAAGTAAACAAGTGTATATCCCAAAATGTCAAACGAATCCTTTCAGTTCACTCTCTTCCTCCTCTCTGTCCATGGATGACCACTCCTTACAAGATTTCGTTTCCTTCTTGAATATTCTTTGAGTTTATCTTTGTCAGAACACATTCAGCGTATGAAAATTAAGACCTATCGCGTCATGAGCTCACTCGCCGTTTTCATCATCTTTTGTTGCTTTTAGGAAAAATAAGTAGAAAAGCGTGGTGTTAAAAAAAGCATCCCAACATTTTCTCAACATGAACTCAGAATCTTGAAACCAGAACGTACAACAAACATATAAAAACCGTCATACATACACAAACACTCACACACACTGATCCCTAACAATCTCTGGTTAGGGCTGAAAACGCCAGAAAAAAAAAACTAGAGCTGGTCTTGTGACCCAACGTGGTAAGAGAAGTGTCTTGTTGTCAAATGATTGGTTTACGAGAAAAGTATTGATAAGTATTGATACTTGACTTTTCCTTGTTTAGCTTTTTCTATACCAGAGAAAGTAAAAAACAAACACTTCTTTTAAAAAGATAAAGACACTCAACCCTTATAAAATCCTAACAATAAGAACAATGAAATATTATATTACAAATAAATTAAAAACATCAATATATTACACAAATGAACATCTTGCCATCACAGGCAACTGCAAATTAATTTAGAGCTTTTCGGTACATTCAGAATAAGCTCCTTGTTTGGTTTCAAGAGTCATACTGTTGACTTTTCCCCCCCTTCATCTCCAAGCCAAAACACAGAGATTTAATTAAGCAAGTAAATTAAATCTTACTACTTCCACGAGATGGGAAAAAGTTAAACAAAATGAACAAACACACTGAAACTAACATCAAATTAATGAATCAATTTCATGAGAGAGGCAGCAAACAAACTCAGATCGAATCAGATGCTCACTGAAACTCCACAGTACTTAACTGGCACGACTCATCTCCATCTCACAGAGCACCAAACCATGAGACCACGAGCTTCATCACTCAAATGTGCTGCGAATTTATCTCGTACTTGTGTTTCTCTTTCACCCCCCAAAGACTTTTACGCTCCAGCATTACACACCATTCAGCATCAAGACACCAATAGGTCAAACATCCTATTAATGGCACTAAAAAATGGCAGTATTGTTTGTAATCATCAATGCTTGGTAATGCCTCTTTTGTGGCTTGGGCAGTAGGAAAAATATTCACTTATTCAACTTATTCATTTTGTGCTGTAAACAGGTTTTTGATTATTGCTGAATTAGCCTGTTTTGTCTTTTTTTTTCTGCTGGTGCAACCAAATGGAATGACTGTTTTGTTTTTGTTTTTCTTCATAATGTGCTTGAGAGACTCCAGCATGACAGAAAACCACAACCACCGCCACCACCACCACCACCACTACCATCTCCAGATAGCTGTAATAACCAGCTATCTCCACATGGGGGCAACAGTGACCACGAAAGGCAAAGACAACAAAGGAAACAGGGACAAAGTGAGCTGGTTGGTTGCAGATCTGACCCGGCCGTGGCCGTTGTTTCTGTTCCACTTGGACCCGTTTCTTTCTCGAACTCGAGGCGGCTTTGCAGGGTTGGTGGCGGGGTTGCGTGGTGGGTTGTTGTTGGGGGGAGAGTAAGGCCCATAGCCTGGCCAGTCATCATTGTACCTCTCGCCATGATCTCCACCCCCTGAGCCACTGCCCTCCTCACCTGGAACAAAGAAAATGGATTTCTGACTGTTGACTGGAAATAAAAAAAAAGTTGCATACAAATTTAGTCCTTTCAGGATATACAGAAATATGTAGTCTAACAGTCCGGAACACTTACTGTCCATGAAGTCCATGTCCTGTCCAGTCTGAGCGTGTCTCAGTTTGTTGGTCACCACCCTCAGCTCCATGATCAGCTGTCTGGTTCTCACATCTGGTCTGGCAATGTCCACCTCCACTTCGGGGTTGTTGATCTGGCTGACCAGCCCGTCGCCTGTCACATCCGGGAGGTACCTGAGTGTGGACACACACGGAGGTGTTGATGTACAAGAAACACAGACATGGATGCACACAGGCACTTCACACAATGTGGTTTTGAATGACACCAGGGAAGTCCGAAACAAAATGAGTTTCAGGTCACCACAGGTGTAAATTGTATATTTTTCCAATAACCATCTTCACAGCAATAACTGGCTATGTTCACAATGGGGAGCGACTCTCTCTCACATTTAATTACAACAGTGAAGGCACCGAGATTGAATCACAGCTAAAAACTGCTTTTTGTATTCAGAACAAACGTGAATTTCTTTCACTGACGTTGGTCTCAACCATACAGTATTTGTCTAACTAGTCAAGCCCTCCTCTGAATGAATTGCAGTTACTTTGGTTAGGTATAAACTTTTCATCCTGCACTACCTGGTCCTAGTACATCATTTCTTACCAGCACATGCCTATCTGCAGTCCCACTTTGTGTTTAAAGCTGCTTAGGTGGGCGTACTTTTCCATAAACCTGTTGCCTAATGAAGCTGGTACACCACGAGCACAAAATCATCCATTATGCACACTTGTTTTTCATCCCTCTCATCGCACACTCGCACACAGGGCTGCGCAGTGTCTTTAAATTAGTCAAGAAAGGCCGTGTTGGGCTTCATCTGTGTGCATAAAAGCAAGCAGACCCACGCAGAGAGGGTGTGGGTGGCTGGAGGTGGCAAAATTAAATCAACTCCAGTTCCATCTGTTGCATCCTTCCACCTCTGCACCATCACTCCCCCTCCTCCTGCACCTCTGCCCAAACTCCTTCCTCCAACCCCTCCGCTCTGATCTCCCTCACCTCCCCCGGGTCTGCCCGTTCCAGCAGCGGTCCTCATTAGTGACGTCGGCAGCCATCTTCTCATCGTTGCAGATGGTGTGTGGGAGGGACACCCAGAAGCCACGCATGGGCCTCAGTCGCTCCTTCAGCTCGGTAACCTGCGCGGAGGCGTAAAGAAATCGCTTATGACTCAGACATAGTTTTAAAGTATCCATGTTTGGTATGGCTGGCTGGAGGAAGAATATTGAAACCGCAGTGCTGATGTTGGGCAAAGACAGCGAGTCGCCTGATAGTTTCTGGGTCAGCTCTTCAACCACACGTCTTTCATCTTTTGGAAATAAAAGTAAATACCTGCTATGCTCTTTCTCTATCCCCTGCTCTCAGTCTCATTTATTTTCCATCTTGCAAGACTGCTCCGTGGTCACAGGAGTACTGTCTGCGCTCTGACTGCTGCACTCTTTAGAATTTAGCTGCTTGTAACGAGCTCAGATTGATTTGTTTTACCGTTATTCATCCTCTCTTGCTTTCTGCTCAGTTTATGTCTGAATCCTGACATTCTTACGTGCATAGAGTCGCTCGTGATAAAGCACCCGCGGGTAATTAGCACCCAACTACAGTTTTGCTGAGCTTAAGCATCTTTCAGCTCATTGTTTTGGCTTTCTGGCACGAAACTTTTGTTTTGTTTTGTTGCCTCTCGCTGCTCTCATTAGTGTTGTTTCTCTGTGAAAAAAGCTCTAAAAACCCGCTGTGCCCTACCTGCCCAGAGCCAAATGGCAGACAGACAAAAAGAAAGCTAAAGAAAGGCTTTTCCTCATTTGGATGGAGTCCAAAAAGAAAAAAGAAAAAGAGGCTGAATACTGACCAGAAACAAGATTTCAAACTAATGCTATAGTGGTTCGGGGTCTCTAGAACAGAGCAGAGCTTGTTTGCTAAAAAGTTGACCACTACAAAGCAGATTTCAGTTGTTTTAAATTCATCATATCATGGAGGTTATGTTTCTTCCTCACCAGCCGGTCCAGGTTGGTGCCTGCAGCAGTGGTGGGTTTTTCCTCAGGGCTGTATGTGCGGAAGGGCCTCCTGTTGCCCCCCGACTCTTTGGGTGAGCGTTTGGACCGTCCTGGCGCTGGCCTGGGGCTTCCACAACCTTGGAACACCTGAGGTAAAACAGCAACAAAGAAATAGCAGTGTTAAGAGGTACTGTATGTCACAAACATTTTTATCATCATTTCAATATTTCAATGTTTATGACTGGTTTCTACACTGCTGTGTGATCACTTAAAGACCTGTGGACATTCTTGCACAGATAAGTGTGTTGTGAATTAACTTTATCGCACTTGCTCTCCTTCAGCCTTGTAACCTACTTCATATAGAGATCATTTGGGGCATCCCCATGGCATATATAGGGGTTAAGATGCCTACTTGCTTAGTCATGTCATACCCTCTCTCTCTCTTCAAAATAGATTACATTTCAGCACTGCATTTGACAACTCCCCAAGGTAATCTCCAGGTTACATTATCCTTTCTATAATACCACCGAACAGCATGCAAGGCTGCGTTTCTAAACCAACCTTAGTGCTTGTGTGGCAAATCAAAACTGAGGAATGGACTTGAGCTCTGAATCACAACCTAGCAGAAAGAAAACCAGAGTCTGCAATTGAAAATGTTGCAGCTGAACTGCAAACCTAGCAATATAACGTTGAAATGGTTCACTATAACCTCGACAATTACACTCTGCTGTGAAGGGCAGCTTAAAGCTAAAAAAAAGAATGAGCTTCTTGTCGCCTTAGAGCACTTCTTCCACAAATCAGGAGCTTTTTCTGCTGTTTCTAACTAGATGTGGGTGTCTCTCTGGTGGATTAGCTTCTGGGATGCCTGCCATGTTTTAATCATACAGCAACGCTGTCATGCTGTCTGCGTATAATTCATTTTTACTGCATGCTGTGTCATTAAGAAGATCAAATCAAGATCAGAACAACAGCCAGCGTGTTATCCTGTGAAAGTAATACAAAACATATCAATGTCCATCTTTATTTTCGGTTTTATTTCCCAAATAAGCTGCTTGCCTTTGTGGAGATGCTGACACTGTTTTCCTGCATGTGCATGATGGCCTCTGACACTTTCACAGAGATGGAGTCGGCTGCAAGCTCCATGTTGAACGGCCCTTCCAGCTTCTCTGAAATCTGGTACAGAGCATCTGAGAGGGGGACAGGGGGAGAGACAGAAATAGAGATGTGATAAAGTCTGCTATGACTACATCCACCCAAGTTCTTATTAGACCCTGATAAAACATCGAGACAGCAGTTCCCTATGTCCGGAATCACTCTGGCTTACCAGCTTTAAAAGATTTTTGTATGAAGCAAGCCAACATAATTTAAAGAGCGGAAAACGGTGGTTTGGACAAAAAGGGGTACATGAGGGTAAAATAGGGTTTGGGTGCAGTACACATGGATTGAGCGATGAAAGGTAAGAGGGAGCACTAGACATGAAAAGAGACGGGGGTGGGTGGGGACCGAGGAACGTATGGGTTTGATGAAAGGGGAAAGGAAACATAGGAAGACAGATCAATTGTGAAGGAGCAGAGAAGCATGAATGATTAATGGAGGAGGAATTCATTAGGGAAACAGGAAGTGAAGCTAAATGACGTAGGGCAATGAAAGGGCTCCACTTTTATGATATTAATGATAATTGCTTTATAAAAAGATCTAGTCTTAGAAATAGAATATAATATGCATCACTATGTTTCCATTTGTGTGTAATAACCTGTAAATAAGAATTGTTTTATGAGCTTAGAACGAGCCGTTCATATCCACAGATGGGGGTTGCAATCTGTAACTAAATTCCCCTAAATCCTACATACTGATCTTTACCCTCACCCACCAATGAAATTGTTCCATTCGGTGTCCAGGTCGGCTTGATTGGCTAAGCAGCCCTTCATCACATTAAGGCACAGGGAATGGCAAGGCCGCAGGGAGGGGATGCCTCGACACAGAGGGCAGTACCACTGACGCATCAGCCCACGCACGCACTCTGAATCTGCAGTCAGCTGGAAAACAAAGCAGTGAGTCGAAGGAGTCAGAGCAAGAATAAATATAACCTTGAAATTATTTACAGACAGCACAGGGAACAACTCACCTTTGTTGCTTTGTTGACAATATCCCGACCAGTAGCTAAGCCCTGAGATAGTGCTCTGGATGCAATGAAAGCCCTCGACACCTGAATTTAAAAAAGGAAATTAGATTAGTTGATTTATCATAATCATACTCCATGTTATGTTTACTTGTTTTGTCATACAGACACATACTTGTACACGCAGCTTGCGTGGCACGTCCCCAAACGGCTGCAGCTGTTCGGCGTGTTTGCTGACGCACTCCAGGTAGTCCTCACTAAACTGATACTGGGGGTTAACCAGAGAGAAGACTCGCTCCACCAGCCTGGACCAGAAGTCTGACAGGACCTCTGACAGACTTACACTGCCCCCTGTGGACACAAGAGCTACAGTGAGCACAAGAGCCTATTTGTAAACTGACAAAAATCTTGTAGAGATTTCTGAAAGAATCCCTCTGTATTAGAGTGGAGGTATTAGAGTCAGTTAAAGCACTACATCTTTATGCAGTGTGCTCAAATTATGCTCATTAAGCCTGTTTAAAAGGAATAGCTTATCCCTAGATTAAGAAGTCACTGGCCACTGCCATGTCAACTGTTGCTTGTAAACCCATCAAACACACCATGAATTAGCCACTACTAGACGCAATCCCATCAAACACACCATGAATTAGCCACTACTAGACGCAATTCCAAGGTTTGTCAAGGATATTGTAATTAAATAAAGTAAACATATATTGACACATATACTTTAACCAACAACATAAAAGTCAAGAGTGGCCACCACAAAACATTGTTTTTTTGCTGTTTTGATGTCAACATTGTGTGCTCTTTTCCTTTAAATGTGGGTTTTTGCCTCTGTGCATTAGTCAAGTGACAGACTGATTATGAATATGCAATTCTCCAATCTGTAGTCTGTCTACTATACAGCCTCAACTAAGCCATACATGGTGTTTGGCAGATAAGGACAGGTTGACTAAGCAGCAACAGCCTGCAGACAGGCTCACCAGCGAGTGACGGTCATGCCAAAACGGAACGATGCAGAACAGAAATAGAAACAGTCATCCGTGGGATCCCAGTTCTCTCTCTGCTTATTTCTTCACTTTGTCTTGGCATTTCAATTCTTCTCAGAAGACAATGCTGCCTCTTCTGTCCACCACTACAGGGACTGATAAACTGCCAGTGCAACAAGGAATCACAGCTCTTTACCAGAATACTTTACCATCTTTAACCAGACTACAGGTTTTTTAATCACTTTTCTTTATTTATTCATTCCTCATGGTGGTGATGGAGGCCATGTAGACTACAAAAGTCATACCTGAATAATTGTCGCCTGTTTGCAATTTTGCATTATTTGAACTGAGGATGATTGCCATTACATGATATGCGTCTTTAACAACTTCACTGACTGCAGTGCTACTGACTGCACTGTTTTATATATTCAACCCAGTTGGTAATCATCAGAAAGATTGAGGTGAGATGGTTAAACTGACCAGAATAATATCTGCGCAGCTCCACAAACAGCTCCTGAAAGACGTGCGCATTCTGGGTGAAAAGCCGGCCGTAGGTCTTGGTGAACATCTGGTTCATAGACTTCTCTGACAAGTCTATAAGCTCTCTGAAGAACTCTGCAGAGAGACAGGAAAAGCAGAAATAAGACATTCATCTGTCATCCACCTTCTTTTCCTCTTATATCTAAGCCAGATTTCTATGTACGTAGGCACTCAGTAACCCCCTCCCGTCCAAGATTCAACAGCTCATAGGGACACTTACATCAGATCCTGCACATTGGTAAACAGGTCTACCAACATGCTCTCTATTTACGACCGTAGGACTCATATGCAGTCTCCCACTCCTCTGGCGTGTTTAAATGATTCATCCCATACATTATATAAAAGGATGAGGATGGCGGAGGAAAAAAAAGGTGATAGTCCACAGCAGGTAGGAGGAGAAAGTGTAAATTCAGCTCCATGCCGTGGTTGCTACAAACCTGGAGCCATACATACAGAATCTGAGACAGTGTGGGCTGAGTTCTCTGAAATACAGTCACTTAAGCCTTCTAGGTGCGATTCCCACACTAACAATTTGTTTAAAGGAACACGAAGGTCAGTTTATTAGTCATGATTAGTCCTGCTCCACCTGTGAAAATTGTTGTTATAATGTATTCTGCGGCTCTGAAGGGAGGTGCTCCAAGGTCTGAGGATGTCAAAATGATAATGGGTGACCTCAGATCACCTTCATGAATACAGATTCCTAACAGGAAGTCTGCATTAAAAACTTTTAAACAATTTGAGACAAGTTGAATTGTGGGAAACGTAGGATCCAGCACTTCTGGAGATCAGCCCATACTAAAGGACTAAAAGTCAGGATATCTCAACCTCTTCTGCTTCAGTTGTGACCATAAAGTGTCACTAGTGCATCGCCCCAACCTTATGAAAGCGTAATGCTAAAATTGTGGGTGTACCTCTTTCATTTCAGCAGCTCTTGAGTGTTGATTAAACATAAATAAGAACCGTGCTAGTCTTTCTGCAATATGTATGCATTCCTGTGCTTTTAGCTTGCAAAGTCAATTTTGTGCCTCAGATATCTGACCATCAGAGAAGAACTGTGCAGACGAGGATGCTGCACAAGTCTTTAATCAGCTGTCAGTCATCATCACTCTCTCGTACATGCCCAGGGTGAGACGAGGAGAAGCCGTGTGTGGTTTTTCCCTTCGAATACACCCGCTGTGGTTTCAAGTGTTGCCATTAAACAGTATTAATAACAAGCCTCTGAGTCTTACCATCAAACTTGCGGTGCCTCTGGGTAAAAGTAGTCAAAAGGAACTGGCTGTTCTCTTCGACAGATTTGAGGAAGTCCCTCTCACTCTGGAGGGCCAGCGTCTCCTCCATCTGGCTGGAGCAGCAGGTGTAGTCCTGGGGACAGAGCCGCAGGTGCTCACCTGGAAAACCAGAAAGGTAAAACCAGGTCAGGAGAGAAAAAAACGTTAGGTTCAATCACACGTTTAGGAACATATGATGAATAATTAAGAAACATATTTAGATGATTGGTGTAACCATAGCATAATGTATAATCATATGCTTTGACTCTGGACAGTAATCCTGGTTTTGTGTGCCACAACAAAAACCAAAGCCTCCTCTCGCTCTGTTATCAGGTCAAAGCAGATGTTTTCGGTCAAAAAGTCAATTCCTCTACTCATCAGTGTGTTCAGTTATTGCGGAGAAGTCTTATCAAAGACAAGGGTGTGATAGAAAACCGTAATTTGCCTGCATGAATTATTCAGCTTCAATCAGTCTTTCTTTGTCAGCACAGGTTGGGTCTTTGATATGTCAGAGGTAATGATATGCAAACGACAACCGGCGGAGAGAGAAGGAAAAAAAACAGCACTCATAACATGGAAAAGGTTTGAATTCTTTGTTTCTATAATTTTACACCCAACATGAATATTACTGCTGTTAATCCCGTCGAAAGTGTCATTCCCAACTCCACCCTTACTGATGTTCCTCTCTGTGTCTTTTGTTCTCTCAGTGCGTCTCACTATTAGCCTCCTCTCATCCCTCTATTTCCATTTCTAAACTGCCTCTCTTCATCCTTTCGCTCTCCCGGCCATCTGCTCCCCTGGCCCACGGGACAGTGAGCCAAGACTCAGGCAGTGATAGCCCAACACACACACACACACATACACACACAAAATCAATCAATATTGCAGCAATCTCAGTGACTCACACACACACACAGCTGAATTTCCACAAAATAAATCCTCACACGGACACACAAGAGATGTGCAAGGTCTGCAATTTCACAAACATATATTCGCTCATAAATTTTTACTTTTTTCCCCCCTTCATGTCTGTCTAGGAGTAACACACACACACGCACACACACACACACGCACACGCACACACACACACACACACACACACACACACACACACACACATTCTCTCTCTCTCTCTGATTTACATGCAGAGCTGAACCTCCATGAAGTAGGCTACATTTTTCAGACCCTCAAGTGCCCCCCTCACTTTGTCAGGACACATTTAAGCACATTTCCACCTAAAGATCTCCTCCCTCCTCCCCTCAGCAAAACTTCACATTCATATAAAACCGTTTGCAATCCACATTGTATCTTTCCATTCAGCAGATAAGATTATCACCAGTGAACAGAACCTATGGGTACATGCAGGGATTTAACAGTGGGCCAGTGGGCAAAGACTAATTAGGGGCGAGGTTCTTTGTTGCACCGGTGTTGGCAATTTGCTCATCCCCTTAATCATCCTATTTAAACAGCACGGAGGGAGGAGGGGGCGGGTGTAATTTGTTTTAAACCATCCTGCATTATTATTTCTCTGGGGGGGAAACTCAGCATGATATTCCTCCAATGTATCTCTGGTGCTTATTAGTGAGTTTTGAGCCACCTTGCACTTTTAGATATGACTTTCCTATCGTGACTTGAAATGTGTTTCTTAATTAAAAATGTATCTTTTTTTCTGCTATAGTATTGCTAATGATCTCATAATGACTGGTGGTGTGTCAGCGAGTTTATCCTGGTATTTTCTATACCTGATGAAACAAACTAGAGCATGCTGACGCACCTACATCTTCTGCCACATTAAAATTTCCTGATAGGATTTATTCACGCACGTTTATTAATATGATTGTTCTGTATGAGTCCTAAAAGCTGTCTTATTGTGTCATTTATCCCCGCCGCAGGCCATATGCAGAGTCTTACCGGATATTTGAGTCTGCGGTGCGGTGCCTGTGCTGTACCCCTTCTCAGAGTACACCTGCCGGGTGTCGGCGCAGCTCCTCCCCGCAGCAACCACGGGGCTCCGGGTCCCCGACAGTGCATAGACCGTGCAGAGCAGCACCAGCAGCCGGTACCTGGGGGAAAATAACCGGGTATCCATCCTCACCGCAGGACTTAGACAACAAGGGAGAGGGCGGGTTTATATGAAACCAGACTATGGGTGCAGCTCTTGGATGAATGAATGAATGAATGAATGGACCGGTTTAGATGTACGCAAAAGTAAAAAGAGTAACAATATCCCAAATCGTCAGTCGTTTAAAACAGTCATAGTTTTCTCCAATAAGTGCAATGAAAAGATGCATCCGGGCTGGCTTTTACATCACACATATGTTCCTATCGAGCGCGTCCCGTTAATTTGTCCTTCCTGGGAGATCCGCTCTCGTACGTAAATGTAAAGGGAGCCTGAATGGGGCACTCCCGTCCCTCAGCATCAGCGAACAGACAAACCGCGTCAAGCTCACCACGGTGTTGAGGATGATACCGGAAGAGGGACTGTTTCCAAAATAAAAGCAATGGCAAGTTTATTTGTATAGCTTTAAAAAAAAAATCAAGTCAAAGCTCTTGCAAAGCACTTGTTAAAAAGTTCTATATTTGAAGATAATCCAACAATATGTCTTTGTATTTTGGTATTTTATTGATATATCTTGGTCACATGGTAGTACAGTGGTTAACCCCATACAGCCCAAAGACATGTAGGTTTAGACTTTAATTGATGATTTTAAACTACCAGTTGGTGTGAATGTGAATGGTTGTTTGTCTTTATGTGTCAGCCCTGCAGAGTCCGTGTGATCTGGAGAATCACAGAATGGCCGGTGGCCCACCAGTAGGGGTGGACTGGCCTAGGGGGGTAGCAGGAGTTTCCCTGGTGGGTCAGTGGGCCGGCCCGGTATGGCGTGGTGCTGCAAGTGATGCACTGACGTTACATTTTTCTACCATCTATGATCATAGTTGGCTGAAAATCTCAGGACATGTGTAAAGCTCAAGCATGTGGGAGTCTCTTTTCATATTTAATATCGGACAGTACAGCTGTCAAGATACAGATGAGAATAGGGCAGAAGTGGTGGAAGAAGAAAGTGTGGCCTAAGAGGCCCATGGTGGAGCGGAAACGGCCCTTGAAAGGCTGGTCCAGGCCAAAAGATTTTAAAGAATGAGTTTTGTTTTTGCTCTCCAGCCTTAGCTCCCCACTAGACCAGTTTCATACACTCGAGCCATTCTTGCCATTACAATGATAGGACCCTCAGTCAGAAAATCACAAAATGGGATGCTAGTTAGGTGGATGGCTGTAATGTGATAATATTATTTGTCTAGCTTGCTAACTTTTAGCACAATTTAGGCTAGTTTGGCTGTAAAAAAACATCCGCCACCATCATCCACCACACCGGCCCGAGTGGGCTAGTCGGGTACTAAATTCCCAGGCCACTTTTTTGCCCCAGTCCGCCCCTGCAGCCCTGTGATGAGCTGACAGCTGGGATCCAACCCCTCACGACCCTGATCAGGATAAGCAAGTTTACAGAAAATGGATGGATAAATCTTAAAAGCACTATCTATTAGAGTTTAGAGGGCCCAAAAAGGTCATGAGGGGAGGAGGAGGAGGACAAGGTCATAGAGCTAGATTGGAAAAACTATGCTGATCTATTCACACCGATTGCAAACAATATTTAAATAATTTTTTTTAAGCTTCAGGCGATTTGTCACTGTTTAAATGTTCTGTACAAGAAATTTCAAAGTGACAGAAACAGTTTTTAGCAGTATATGGGCTGCACTGAAAGGGTTTCAATTAAATCTCAAATTTAATCTCGCAGTGGGCGTCATTTTATATATATATATATCCATCCCCAATTATATTTAGGTTTAATGTCGAGCTGAGGGCCCCTGTGTCATTTTGTACTGACATTGTGAAGCAGTGGTATTTTATTTTGAATGCTTGGACCAGAAGTTGTGTGTTTCACCTGTGCTGGTTTGACTGTGGTCATGGACCATCAAACACAGAACAATGGACCAACAGGGGAGACGGGGGTGAGGAGCCTGCGGTGGCGGGGCGGGCAACAGCTGAGCCAAACACCCCAGGGTCCTAAAAACTGGACAGACAGACAGACACGCAGCAGACAGACTGGAACATTATACACAGATACACTTCAATATAGGACGGCAATTATCTAAACTTTGAGAAGAAATATCCATAGAGAGAGTAAAGCACATGTTTTACACGTGTACTTTAATACACATGTATCCATAAATGGCTACATTAATAATTATGTAAAGCTGTTATATCCATGTATATACTTTAATAATTATGTAAAGCTGTTATATCCCTGTATATACTTTAATAATTATTTAAAGCTGTTATATCCATGTATATACTTTAATAATTATTTAAAGCTGTTATATCCATGTATATACTTTAATAATTATTTAAAGCTGGTATATCCATGTATATACTTTAATAATTATGTAAAGCTGTTATATCTATGTATATACTTTAATAATTATGTAAAGCTGTTATATCCATGTATATATGTCTGGTAATATCTACACACGTTCATTCAGTTACTAAGCGAAACTCCCTAACAACCTGTCATCGGGAATGACCAATGATCATCATGTGACCTTCGACAAGGACCAATCATATTCAGGGCCGAGTTGGCGTCGTCCAATCGGCATCCAGAACCACTTCGCAATACTCTTTCGCGCTCTTTAGTCTCTGTGGGGGAGAAAATCACGACACGCAAAGCTTCAAGAAATTCAGAAATTATATCTCCAGGTGGTAAAATTATGTCTTCAGTATTTCGCTAATGATTGCTGTTGACTAATTTCTGCCGTAGAAGTTAGCTGGCTAATATTTTAAAAGCTAAATTGTAGTCATTGTCTGCCATTAGCGAGCCATGGAGTTAATTTGTCCATTGTTTTATGACGTCTGTCAGATTTCTCTATTAAAGAGTTACTTTGTTTGCTTGTATTAGGTTTGTAAGTCTGATTATGGATGTATGCATTAAATGAGTAATGGTAGACTTTATCTAAGTTGCTGAATGTGTCTCCTCTCTCGCACACTAGGTGACTCCTCTGATTCCTCCAACCTGTGACCTGAAATGTCAATGGGAGACTCCAACCTGGACAGGTGAAGTGAACCCTGAAGACCTTTTACAAAATATAAACCATATGTTTTTGATTATGGAGCCTGGCAGCCATACATATTATGCCAATTGAACATTGTGCCCATATAGAAACAATGTTATCCAATAAGATGTGTTAATCTACTGTATACCTACATGTCTCAATCACTGTCCATATGCAGCATGTGTGCATCTATCTAAATACTGCTTAAACAATATTCAATGTACAGTCAATAATCAATATTAATAAGCTGTTGGCCACAGAAACACAAAGCTACAATAACTTTAGGCATGCAGGCTTGTGGGCTCAGATTCTAAAAAAAAAATATATAATCAGGGTATGTGCCTGGATCTGTAGGCCTGTCAGCTGTAATAATTATTTGTTGATTAAGTTTTCATACTTGTTTATTAGTCTGGAGGAGTGGGATGGCTTCTCAGATTCTGGCAGTGACTATGAGACCACGATGAGAGCCACAAAGGGCCGAAGACAGGCAGTGCCCGGACCTCTGGTAAACGACCGTATTCTCTTTTAAAAGAGTTTATGTGTATTAAGATTTGAATTATCTCGCTTAATCACGTGAGTAGATCACTCTGACTTTTGTCTAAGTTTGGTATCTTTATTTAATGAATCAAGTTGCATTATTGTCTCAGTTCTTTATAGAAGATAACCTAACCTGAGCCATAATAACTGTGGGAGATGTCTGATCCAAGGTTCTACCTTATCTTGCCATGACTACCACTAATTCAGTTGACTACATCAATTCATTTTAAATCCCCCTGCTTAGCTGCCCTCCCATCTCTCTTTCATCTCCAGCCACCCAAGAGACCCAGGCGTAAAGCTGCATTGAAGGTCCCCACTCCTCCGGACCCCTCCCTGCAGCAGCACCCCCGGGGGACACGCAGGCAGGCCTCTCCTAGACCTGTGAAAGACGTGAATAAGGGGAACCAGGGCATCAGTGCAGAGGACATCTATGATGCTGTCCGCTCTGGAAAGAGCGCCATGGTGGTAAGCAAAGAGGACGAGCGCAGGGGGGAAGGGGGTGTAGAGATAAACACATGAAGGGAGGGAGGTGCTGAAGGAGGCATGTGTAATGAGAAGAGAAACAAGCTCTAAGAAGTGACAATGAGAGAGATTATCATCTGCTGTCAGCGGCTGACTGATGTGACCCTACAGGATTGCCTTTCATATGCGCAGAGGAGAAAGTGTTTTCAGTGTGTCGTGTAGTCAATGATTGACAGCATGCGTCCGTCCCAACCATTGTTGCGCTGTACCCAGTCTCTTCTGGTTTAAGACTGGAAGAGAAGGACTACATAACAAAAGAAAGACACAAAAAATGTGGCGACTGGCAATAAAAAGAGGCTCTGTCACGACAGTGTAGAGCAGCGACACAATGCGGTCGGTGATTCCGGGTGAAGGCTCACTTTCACACAGCATATTCAGCAAATCTGGCAAACTGCAGCTCGGATACGTAAAGGTTCCTCAGTTCAAGGATGAATTCCCCTCCATTCTCTTAGCATAAACTACATCAGTATTATTAACACAGCAGATGTTCAAAAGGCCATTATGTGTAACGGTGCCACGGTTGCCAAAAACGATTATGCAAAAGAGGTGGTGACTAAAACAGAAATTTAGAAATGGCCATAGTGGAGAAAACTGGGACATAGAGATCCACATATGTTACTGAGAAAAAGCTAAAAGATCAATGGGTAGGAAGAAAGGTTGAAGCTGGACTCTGCAATCTTATTCAAATGTTTTTATTACATCCGAGCGTTCTCATTGGCTGCTCTCTCCCTGTCAATGTCAAGACGGTGGTGGACGAGTGGCTGGACAGCTACAAGCGAAGCCGAGAGGCGGGGCTGCTGGTGCTCATCAACTTCATTGTGCGGTCCTGTGGATGCAAAGGTCAGAGGTCAAGGGAGAGCCCACGAGATCGGGGTTGGGGGGGTCAAAGTTCAAAAGATTATCTTTCCAATTTCAGTCCAGACAATGATCAGCGGTCGACTATTGATATCCGTGTACGGTAACGATGCGATGTCGAGGTGCTGTGTTAATAATCGGCCTATTGACAACACACCATATCAATATTTTGTGAGAGTGGGGTGAAAATGAAAAGGAATCATGTACTCGAGTCAAATAGAAGAACCAGAATGACTCCATCATGATCTATGTTCAGGTATTTATTTTATTTTTTTCATCTTGCTCAGGTGTGGTCAGCAGAGAGATGTTTGACAGCATGCAGAATGCTGAGATCATCAGCACATTAACCAGAGAGTTTAATGAGGTGAGGGAAGGAAACGATTAGATCGGACAGAGTTTAGATTAGAAAATAAATATTATTCTTCCAGATGTTAGAGTCTGAATCTAGTTCATTGTCTTTGTCATCACGTCGCACTAATAATCCTCACGGAATTTGCCGGGAAAGTCAAACAACCTTCACGTCTCAGGAGATCACGAGTTGAAGGATGAAGTACAGCATGATGGAACGCATTCATTAAAATCTAATGCTGATAAATGAACACAATAACGAGCTCACATGATGAAATTGTAATTATCATTAGCAGAGTCCACACTGCCTCAAATAACTACTGCATACTGAGCACAGTGTAATCTTTGTTTCTTTTCTTCCTCCAGGATTCAGTCAACTACCCTCTGTCCATCCCGGGCCCCCAAATGAAGCGTTTCAAAGCGGGCCTGTGTGAGTTTGTCCAGGTTCTGGTGCGCTCCTGTCAGAACAGCATCATTTATGACGAGCTCCTCTTCCCCTCGCTGCTGGCCCTGCTCACCGGCCTGTCTGACTCCCAGGTCCGAGCCTTCAGACACACCAGCACCCTGCTCGGTAGGCACGTGAAACAGAGAATCAACCGTTCTGATTATGAATACTACTTAATGAATTATAGAATTTCAGATTTAGCTTGGGGTCGTTTGAGGCGTGTGCTAACTAACAATTAAGACAATAAAGATGATGTCTTAACAATGAATACTTCATTCAGAAATACGTCTTTTAATGAACCTTCCTGTGTTGTCAATAAATGTCTCTGTGTGTCCATTTCCACGATATGGTGGAGATGGTCGTGTCAGTGAATAAATCGTCAAAATGATTTGAATGCAACACACCTCGAGCAGCTCGTAACGTGACGTGACTAACCAGTTTCCCATAATGTGTCTTTATCATACAGCAGTTCATTTAGCATGTTGTTGCTCCCATGTTGACCGAGTTAAGAGTGAAACGCTCGCACACATCATGAAGCGTTATTTTTCAGTCCAGTGTCATCACTGTCAATACTTACTGGAGTGAAGTGAATAATGACAAGATCAGTCATCAGCTAATTGATAATTAAATTTGTTTGCAACTTATTTGGTTCCTGATTTTTGGCGACTGCGCCCTTGAAGTATGCACACACTGATTTCATAAGGAAGCTTTTATTCGCTTGCTTTAGTGTTTCATCGGGGAGAAAGACCGACCTCCTCGTCCCTGATACTGGAGCTTCTTCTCCTGCTCCTCGAGGAGGCAGAACAAACCTCTCCTTTCAGCTGACATCTGCTTAAGTCCTTTTGTTTTTCACATGTGCTCCTCCTGTGCAGCTTGCTTTTGTTGTTTCTTATTGTCTTCTTTTGAAACCTCTGCTCATCCATTCAACCGAACCACAAAATAAAATTCAACAGCTTATCTTTAATGTGATTAGATTAGTAAGCACAACTTACTTTACCTTAAGTGAAGTTTAAGTCCTCCGTCAAGAAGTTGCAATTAATGTCGAGACATGTTTAGTAAAGACAACATAGTGCGAGACATCACCCGTCCCCCTCAGATCGACCCCTCGTATTGTCTAAGCCTCATTAATCTGCATGCTTTTCTCTATTAGCCATGAAGTTGATGACTGCGCTGGTGGAAGTAGCTCTGACAGTGTCTGTTCAGCTGCAGACCACCCAGCGGCAATACGACATGGAGAACAGCAAGAGGGCGCATGACAGATCCTCTGACAGACTGGAGGAGCTGCAGGCCACCGTCAGCGAGGTGACACATTCTCACACAGACACACACACAAACGTTGGCTTGACACACAGCTAGTTTCACAATGTCAGGATATTAAAGCAGTGAACACTGAAGTCAGATTTATTAAAAAAGAGAGACAGCGCTGAGAGACGATGTCTGAGTGTTTTATTGCTGAAACTGAGAAAACGTTTTCTGTAACATACAGTCAGCAGGTATCTCAAAGACCAGAGGTGCATGCTATAACTGTTCATAAGGAGTAAAACAGAGGATACTTTTGTATGATACGATAATCTGAGTGTCCATGATGACAATGGTCATGATTTCTCAGCCCTCACTGATAGACATTAATACCAGAATGACATAAGCTGATGTGAAAATGGTGAAATTGAATTCTTAGTCACCATAAAAGCAGCATAAAGGTGGATATGCTGTATTAGCCCTCAAAGTGATGAACGATGACTTCCCCAGCTACAGACTGTAAATAAAAGAAGTTAAACACGAATCAGAGCGACTGCTTTGTTCTCCCTTGTTTTGCAGCTGCGGGAGAACAGAGAGGAGGTGTTCTCCATGATGAACGGCATGTTCCGCGGGGTGTTTGTGCACCGTTACCGGGACCTGCTGCCTGAGATCCGGGTGGCTTGTATCGAGGAGTTGGGCATGTGGCTGAAAAACGATCCCGAAGACTTCCTCAATGACGGATGTCTTAAATACCTGGGATGGACCCTGCACGACAAGGTGAACACACATCAAGCCTAGATACATGTGTAGGGGATACATGAGGGTTAGTATAATGTCATTTCACCACTCGCTGCTGGCCGCACCATGTGTCACAGAGGTAGCAGCTGTCTACTTGTAGCCCTCTGTAGGCCAGCGGTGAGATAGCAACGAAAGGGACCGCAGCATATAGAGATTTGGGGTTTTTCTATTCATGCTTTATGTGCTTTGACAGCCTCTCACATTAGACACAGGTGTAGATATCTGCAAACAGAGACAGACACACTCACACAAAGAGAAATATCCACCTAGAATCAGATGAAAGTTATCGATGGTGTTTCATTGTACTCTCTCTTCTTCTTCTTCTTTCCCTCAGCAAAGTCCAGTGCGTCTGCAGTGTGTACGTGCCCTGCAGGGTCTGTACCAGGAGAAGGAATTCATTGGACGCCTAGAGCTTTTCACTAGCAGATTTAAAGTGAGGCCTCCCCCTGGACTGGACTCACCCCTCATTTAATGCCTTGTTTTTTCCCTCTCTCTCTTTCTGTCTGCACGCCTCAGCATCTCTTTATTGTTTCAGTGTCTATTTTTTTGTCTGTCTCTGTTTCTCTTTCCAGAATTTTTGCCTGTTTTTTTGGGGGGGAGGTTTCCCCCCACCGTTCCTTTTTGTTGTTCTGGTCTCTTCCTTTGTCTGGTTGTCTGTCTGGCTGCGTTAATTGCTGCCAATTACTGATGGTTAATAAGCTCTTCTCAAACACATAAAACCCTTTCTAAGCCACATGTGCAGCAGCCGATAAATGGTTTTCATGCCATAGCTTAGCGCCTAATCAGTGTATGTGTGTGTGTACGTATGTCTGTGGCGTGGCTACAGTTATGCATATCTGCGTGTCTCTTTTATGTCTGTTTGTCTGCTGGCATGATGGAGCATTTGTGTGCGCGCCACTGAATATCTGAATATTTCTGTGTGTGTGTGTGTGTGTGTGTGTGTGTGTTTAGGAGAGGATGCTCAGCATGGTGCTGGATAAGGACTCTGACGTGGCAGTGGAAGCGGTCAATCTGTTACTCCTGATCCAACAGTGAGGGGTTTCCCTGTCTCTGGTGGCTTCTCTTTGCCACTGTCAACACACAGCACAGGAATTCCATTTTAATAGATCGAAACATCCCAAATATGCTAGATTTGACTGACACAAATGCCTTTGCTTCTTTTTTTTTGCACAAAAAGTTTTATTCAAATGCAAATAAGAACATCAGTATATCCAGTTTTATTCAGTTAGTCTTCAGCCTTTGCACACTCTTGCTTTGTATGAGCTGTGTTGGTTTAAAGGTCAAGAAGCTTTTGCATGAAATCCTCCGAGTAAAACATTTTCCATCTGGAAAAAGTGATGCACACTCAGCCAAACAATTCTTACCTCAGTGAAAACAACCAAATATAACCTGGTTGGCAAACAAATCATTCCAGAGTCCAATTTCTCAACAATAGAAGTGTAATGGTTACTCATAACTGTAATAACACTTTGTCATGAATACTGATGATTCATAGAGTGAGTCATTATCTCTCACGCCGGCCAAAGAGTTTCTGTGAGAATAAAATTGGGGCCGCGCCATGTGTCCTTGAAGATTTCAATGTCTTGGACAAAATATTATCTGTGTTTAATCTGAGTTTAAACTTTACTAAATTTGGTATATTTCGCAATTTGGCGTCCCCAATTTCAGAGAGAGGTTCAGCTATACACCGCTGTCACAAATATGAATAGCATTAAGTGTGTATTTGTTATGAATAAATGACTTTTAAACAAAAATGAGCGAGTCTTCACGGTGGTCCAAAGCTTCTGGGCCTTTATTTTTTCTGCTGTGGGTCTTCTTCGTGGAGTCCACCTTGTTGAACCTCCATGTTTCTATAGTAGCTCACAACAGACTAACTAAACACTGGCTCTGGGTGGGACCTTCAGGCTTCGCAGCCACCATAGTTTCTTGTTCAGGCTAGGAAGGAGAGGGCGAAGTTGCAACCAGCTAGATGCCACAAAATGCTCCACACTAGTACAGGTCCATTCACTATTTACAAATAATACATTAAATGCTGCAAGAATATTTCAGTTCAAATATCAATGCAAATCACAAAGACAAGGTTTTAATCCTGTGTTTGAGTCAAACTAACTGTATGAATGTGTGTGCAGGGGCACAGAGGAAGGCCTCAGAGAACAGGAGTGTGCCCACATCTATCCCCTGGTTTATGCTTCACACAAAGGCCTGGCGTCTGCAGCTGGCAGCTTCCTCTACAACAAGTACACTTCCATGCTACCAGTCCTTCTCCATGCCATTATCATTATATTTTGGTTAAGATGACGTGAAAAATGTTTTATGTGTGTGTGTGTCAGGCTGAAAGGTGTGCTTACCAGTGTCAGCCAGGAGCATCTGCCGAAGAGTGACAACGCAGCCTTCTTTCAAATCCTCATCTCCTTCTTCATCCAGAGCGAGGTAGTGTTTCTTATCGGATCTTTCTCCACCTCCCTCTTACTTTTCCATCTACAGTGTAGAAACCACACATTGGTTGTCACATGGTTTGGTGTCCTGACTGTCCACTAAGGATGGCTTTGCCTTCTACTGTCCATTTCTGTAGCCAACAACACAACATTCCAAGTTGAGTTTGCTGACAGGTCAATAGGGCACGCAGTAGGTCAAGCTGATAGTGGAGTGCCCTCTGCTGGTTCATAAGCTACTTCAAACTGCGAACATTTGAATAGAGAGCGACAGTTACCCATCCACAACTGAATCAACGACCCAAACACAGGTTAATTATAAAAGGCAGATTAAGGTGACATTAAAGTAATGTATTAAAAACCTTTTAATAAGTAAATCCAAAGCCCTGAAAGGTGAATCATAATTATTTGAGCGCACACGCTAATATTCAATTGAACTAACCAGATTTAAATTCACTCTTAATAGTTTTTAGAGGATTATAAAGCGCAGTGTCCTGACCGTTACATACAGAGATGACATGTATATCTTTTCAGCAGTTAAGTTTATTATCATGAAGCTGTAGGAGCATTTATACAAGAACATGTCAATCAATATTTTCATCACTGCCTCACCAGTGTCTTGTTTAAAACAGGACATAGGCATGAAACAAGTGAAAAATGAAAACATAATGTTTGACCGAAACGAGAAGAAGAAACTCTTTTAGTACAATATAATACTACAAGCAGGAAGCAGCACATAAATAAATGATTTCTCACGGCTGCAGGGAGAAAGTAGGTGATGTTCGGCTGAAGAGGAGGAGAAACTCGTAAGCTACTCATTTATGTGTATGAACCAAATCATTTTTTAATGAAAGATTGATTTCTCATCTGAATTCAGAGTTTTCTCTAAATTCTGGTGCCAGCAGCTACAGCTGAAAGTGTCCTTTAGGTTATGGGCTTTGCATGCATCCTGTTATTTATGATTCATGAACACTGATCTATAAATAATGTTGCATATATATCTATGTGGGTCACCAGGTTAAGTCTCCTCTTCTCCTCTCGTTTTTGCCTTCAAGTCTCAAATCAAGCTTCACAGCAGACAAGCCTGCAGCTCACTTCTGAGATTCTATATATCGGAGAACATGATCTAGTTTTTTGCAGAGTTTCAGCTTTAAACCATGCATCGTGTGATTGGTAACATCTCGGGAACAGCTTGGTGCTTGGCAGCTGTGCAGTAAAGTCGAGAAGTAATTTGTTCATTCCCTCCACAGTTCCACGAGCACGGGGAGTACCTGGTGGATAGTATGTGGAGTGTGGCGGGATCTGAGCTGAGAGACTGGGAGACTATGACCGCATTCCTTCTACAGGACGCTGGTGAGTAACACGATGTGAACACACCACGAGTAGTATCAGCTCAGATTAACAGCAGAACTCCACAATAATTGACAAAGCTGTCACATTGCACCTCGCCGTCTCTGCACCGTGTAGTCTGAACAACCGCCCACTGAGTTCTCTGTGCTCTCTGTGTTGTCAGGTCTAATGTACGAGGAAGAGGGGGCTCTCATAGATCTGATGATGTGCGCCATCAGACAGGCGGCACAGGCGACCCCACCTGTTGGGAGAACTCAGGGCAAGAAGGTGGGGACAGACAAACACACGATAGTTCTGTGCAGTTTGTTTTATCTCATCTTTTCACACATTTGTTTCTCTCAGGTTTCATCCCATTTCAAGACAGACGGCTCGTCACAATGAGCGACAGAAAGTTGCAGATTTTAGCTTTAAATATTCAGTGTTGTGAAAAAGTGGATCGTTTTCTTGTTTGTACTGACAGTTTGCTCATCTGTGCAGAAAACACACACATCTCATGAGAACTAAATGCTTTTTGTCCTCACACATGCTGTGGGATCAGAGCCTAAATTCGAAGGAAAAGAAGGTCATGGAACAAGACAGGAGACGTATCACCACGCACTTCATCCCCTTACTACCACAGATTCTGGCCAAGGTACAAGATTAATTTACATATTCTTAACTTGAATATATTGTATACAAAAGATTAAAACACAGTATTAGTTTTATTGTATATTTTTACCTTGTATTAAATTGAGAATGAAGTATACATGTATTAATATTTTCATGTCACATTTTATAATGCTGAGTCGTTCTGACCTGCAGTACTCAGCAGATGCAGGGAACGTGAGCCTCCTTCTCAAAGCTCCCCTCTACTTTGACCTGGAGATGTACACCAGCACTCGGCAGCTGGAGAAGGTAAAAGTGTGACAAATGTAATTAATAACCCTGAAGAGATGATTATAACCTCTTCAGAAATGTCATCCTGTTCCTTGTGAATCATTACACCTCTCCCAATAACCACTGTAACATTGTGACAGGATCGTGGATTGAGCCGCTGGTGCTTAGAGAGAAGTAGAGTAGCAACCAACTCTGTCATAAAGCAAATATTTGCTTTATGAGCAGATCAGTAAACTGTCCATAGTCATATATATTCTACCACCTGCTGCACTCCGTCAACCTTTCCCCCCCGTCACTGTCACTCTTCCCCGCCTCTCTCTGTCAGCATCTGGACCTGCTGCTGTGTCAGACGTGTGATATTGTGACGAAGCACACCGATGCGAAAGTGTTGGAGGCCTGCGCCCACCTGGTCAACACCCTCTGCTCCGACCACTACACCTTCTCGTCCCGCTCACACCTGGCATTCAGCCAGCTGCTGGACGGCCTGTGCGAGTGCTTCAACACCTACGTCAGTGACCTGCTGCAGGTGGGGGAGCATGTCAGTGGCAGCTGGCATACAGGCAAATATAGCATGTTACATAATGCATGCACAATCACGTTTCAATCAACGAGTGTACGTTAGATAACAAAGCAGCAGCCTCCACTAGAAGCTTCAGCTCATGTATCTGTTCATTCTGGGATGATGTTGTTTGGTTAGTAGTATATTGTAACACAAATCAGTGTCTCCATTGTAGCATATCATGGTGCAGAAACACACTTACGGTGTACAGTTAAACTATGAAAATACAGGATGCTCCAAAACAGCAGAACAAGTTCAAAACTGTCAGGGTGTTTTAATTTAAGCACATCTTCTAAATTAATGAGTTGGTTTTTAGTCTGCATGTTGTTTCTGCAGTAAAACAAACACAAATCCATCTAGGTGAGCATCTGTTCCCTCAAGATGTTCTCTCTCTCTCTCTCTCTCGTGTGTTTGTGTACCTAGGGTACCGCAGACGAGGATGACATCTACAGTGCAGCCACTGCACTGAAAAAGATCGCAGCCCTGAGCAGGTAAGGGCGTGTACTTTAAGGATACACATGGCAGCACGACAGACTCTTTCTCACACAGAAGTGTGTGTCTGTGTCGTCCAGCGCCAAGGACCCGACAGGCTGGAAGCTGTTCGACTCGTGTCTCATGCTTCTGAAGAGCAGGCTGGAGTCCGGAGAGCTGGACAGTGAGGTCTGTGACTAAAATTTAGATGTTTGAAGGGGATTCGTACATCGTGATATGCATTCATGCAGCGTCTGAACTTGCTGAACTGAAGCATGAATATAGTTTGGCAAATTTAGTGTAACTAGATGTTAACATTTTTAGTTCTTCTGTTTTAGTTTTATGTAGGTTCGGGATCTGCTCTGAAAGGTTAACTGATTTTAACTTTCCTCTCCGTGTAATTGCAGCTCATGGTTCCAGCTCTGAAGTGTGCGGCCTTCCACCTGATGTGGGCTAAAGTGGAAGCAGTAAACTCGATACCAGCCACGGTGCTCATCTGACATTTTGTTTTTAAGAAACAGTTTTGACTTTCTCTGCCTTTCACACACCAAGAAATGTCACGCGCTAACTCGGCTCCTGCATACCAGCACAAGATAACGTGTCCTGCGTGATAAATACTTTTTTAAGGGCTGTCACATCGCAGCCAACCCATGGTGTCTATGTTGGTGGCCTTCCTGGATTACCGTGGAGTCTCTTCTTGTCCGTGTTATTCAACAATTCAGCAGCTGCGCGGACAGCAGGCAATTAACACGACAATCTGTTAGTGTACATAAATCCCATGATGCCACTCTAAAAGTGTGAAGCACTGGGACATAAATGTCTATCCTCACTCTCTTTTTCTCTCTTTCTCTAACTTTTTCTGCTGTCTCTCTCTCTCTCACTCTTTTACACGCACCGAGCACGTCGTTATTACTGATTCAGCCGTTTGTGTGTTTACTTAAACATGGGACGACAGTAACCCGCCTTGCAGCACAATTAGTCAAATGTTAATCGCGATCACGATTTTGGCGTCCCACCATTAAATACAGATGACCGACTGTGGTATTGATGCTTAAAATGTGTTCTCTGCTCATAGCCTCCTAAAGTCACAGTCAGCCGACGGTAGTGATTGTCATGTTTGGGCTTCACTTTTGTGAAGGTGTGCACCCTGCAGCTGCTGAACGGGCAAAGGTTTCCTAGAGTAAAAGAGTAACTATGGTGAGCAAACAGGCAAAAATCAAATGTCTGGAGCAGAAGACAGAGTTAGTCCCTCAAAACTAATCATCAATCAGGTATTTGGAAGTATTGGAGATTTAGGGCATAAAACACAAACTGCAGTACGTTACCTCACTGAATCCATGTGCAGCGTCTTTTTTTATCAATGTTTTGTCCCTAAAATGAATAAACAAAACGCAATATTGATTACAATAAACATGATTATCATTTTATGCAGCTCTAATTTGCTCTCTGCTCTCTGTCCCTTTACGTTCCAGGCCGAACTGAAGCGTCTGCAGAAGGAGGTGCGCTCGTTCTGCAGAGTCTGTCAAGCCTGTCTGTCTCTGAACGAGACCCAGATCAGAGACCAGGTAAGAAATGCGTTTGCAACGTCCCACAACGTCAGCTACGCTGAACTGTAATGTAGTGGCGTATTACAGGAAAATGTTTAAATACTTATTTCTGACGCTCATTAAAGAGCAGGTAGCCCTTTTTACCCTCTGACACAAAAAGCCCTGAGCTGACCAAGCTACAGAATCGTTGGCATGCTTGGTCGCCTTTTCTGTCACAAAGATTCGCCTCCTCTCATCCACAGGCGTTTGAGTTGCTCTGTGACTTGCTGCTGTTGTACAGTACGACCGCGGCTCGCTCTGAAAGCGCCCTCCAATCGTTGGTCCACCTGCCGTCTGATTCCCTGCGCTCTGAGATGGCTGCTTTCGTTCTGGACTACATCTTCTCTGACGCTGAAGATACTGAGATCAATGGTACGGTCAACTGTATTTTACAAAAACACTTCTGCTCTTTGTTGCAGATGTCATCCTCTCTATCTTTTACACGACTGAACGATGGTGTTAACGTAAGGGTTTTTTCTTCGTGAACGTTGTGCTTTGGAAACTAATGCTCAATTTGAACACCGCCAAAGCTCTCCCAGAGGATCCTACCATCATCTATGCCTGCAGACAAAGTGTTTTGATGTCTCGTTTTGAGAATGTGCTGCTATAACAAACCTGTCTTTCTGCATTTCGCAATGTTCTGCCAATTCCCAAGAACCAGCGTTTGATCACACGTTCTGTTTCGTTTCTGTCTTATCAACACCTCAAGGTTTTCTCAATGCCTCTCCTGTTTACATCTTTCACATCAACTACCAAGAATTGTTCTATTATTGCTTCTCCTTAACCTTCCATTTCCTCTACCCTGGCTCTCTTCTGTAGTCGAGGAGGAGGAGGAGATGAAGATAGCTCTTCTCCAGAGGAAGCGCAACCAGCTGGCCGGCTACTGTAAGCTGGTCATCTATGGGGTGCTGGACCTTACCGCCGCCACCGTCGTCTTCAAGCACTACACCAAGGTCGAGAGGCCTTTAAAGAATAGTTGCATTTTATTATATTTATATTATGAGAAGACACGTTCATGGTCATAGACTGGCTGTGTGTCGTACATGTAAGCAAAGTTTAGAGCTTAGAAATTGTGAAATTAATAGTTTTTTTTTGGAGAAACTATTTGGGTTAGGGATAGAGGAAATGTGTTCCTTAAAAAATTAATAACTGCGAGGATGTGTAAGAGAGTGGAGGAGGGTGAGAAAATCTGTTTTAGGAGGTGCCAAGAATGAGTCAGAGGGAACAGTGGTTAAAAGAAGCACACATGACTGGAAAGGGATTATTTTTACATATCTAGACAGTGCCGTTAATTAAATAGACTAATGATCATAACAGTATTTTTTTTTTCTTCTCTGGTTTCCTGCAGTACTTTAAAGACTTTGGCGATATCATTAAAGAGACTATAAGCAAGAGCAAGCTCATCAACTCGGTTCAGAGTGCCAGGACTGTGTGTCTGAGCCTGCAGCAGGTCAGGAATCGAGTGTTACTTTCTTTTTACTCATCTTTTTGACTGTCAGACTTCTGACTGCCTACAACTAGAGGAGTGAATCTTCACTGGACTCCGATTCGATTATGATTCACCTGTCAGTGATTCACTTCAGTCATGGTGGGAAATAAGCAGCAACCACCACCTACATGCTGGTACAATCTGAAAGTAACTGATGGATTTCAGGCACAAACAATGATTTGGCCTGCAGCTGAGTGGCTGTTTGAATTTGAATCATTATCTAAGTGACAGATAGATGTTCACGTTATACACACATATTTTCCAGATTACACATAAAATCTGGATTTCCTTTTTAGAAAGCGCTTTCAAAAATCAGTGTGTTTCAAGTTCATAAAATCTGACGTGCTTTCAAAATATTTTTTTATGACTTGCTGCTGATCTCTGCTTCTCTGCCACATCTCCCCACGTATAAAAGTATCGTAGTATTGCTCAGCCAAAGATGCTCTGTTAGACAGACATAACTTTGCTATAACGCATAAGCATATCATTGTATTGTGAGAATATCCCAGAGTTACATGTGTGGAAAGAGGAATCTATATATTTACAATGTATTTACTTTATCACTAACATTTGAACTGTGCCTGACAAATGTTCAATGTATAAATCCTCCAAACTAATATTGATTTTCTGTAATTCTTTTGTCTGTCCATATCTATAGAAGAGTCTGAAAGGCATTTATGTTGCGTAACATGTTTATGTAGAGTCATGTTTGTGTGTGTTCAGCTGTTCTCAGAGATGCTTACGGAGCTTCACAGCCGGCAGGATCTCGGTGAGATTAGGGACTTGGCAAAGAGGCTTGCCATGAGTTTTGGCATCGATCTCCGCAGTGTCCGCAAACCACTGATGGCCCTGCACATGTAAGAAACACACCTTTACTTTCATGTGAGCACAGTTTCTCAGCTCCTGGCTTAGTAACTATAAGAAACACTTCTGCTCAGTCATTCTAGGATTGGTAATGAGCCATCACACTTAAAGGGTTCAGCTGTTGTCTGTGTTGTGTTTAGGGACGGTATACGTTTTGCATTTCGGGACCCACAGGAGGGAGAAGAGCAACCCCCCAATGCGGCCTTCTTGGAGATCCTCAGCGAGTTCAGTTTCAAGATGCTGCAACAGGACCGAACCCAGCTGTAAGAAACTCATCCACACAAACACGTGTACTATAACAAGTCAACCAAACAGTCTGTAATCTCACAGCCATAACAGCATAAAATCAGACATTATATATCAGTGTCTACATGTTATAGGTCACATTGTCTTTATGAAGCAACAGTCAGTTTTGATTCATCATCATTTAGAGACATCTTAAGAAATCAAACCACCAAATATTAACAAAGGTTTCTCAAGTCTTTGTCCTCATCTCCATCGCTCGGTCATCCCCTACCAGGGCTGCGTTTCTGAAATCAGAGTGTCCCACTGCTGCCCCCTCCTGGCCACCAGTCAGAGTCTATCAGCGCTCCTTGGAGGTTCGCTCCGTTTCTAAACCCAGAGAGCAGGAGGAGCGCGGCGATGCTGCCTCCTTACATGACAGCCCTGTAGCTAAACGCAAGAGGACCACTGCTCAGGGTGAGACTTTATTCATCTTTTCCTCAATTACTTCTCATTACAAGTTCCCCCAAGTCCAAGGTGACATCTTTAGTTACGTCCAACCAAAAGGCAGTCAAACATGTTCAGTCTACAGTGACATAAAACAGACAGAAATTGACTTCTGTCTCCTTTAGGTTCAGCATCCAGCACAGTCAGAGGATCCTGGTTAGAAAGCAGCAGCATCCACAGCAGCCTGCACACCCCAGCCCTCACCTCCACCGCCCAGAGACAACCAGCCAAGCCAACAGCCTCCAGGAAGCCCAGAGACACAGAGTCTGATATCGGCAGAAGCCCGATTGAGCCACTGTCTGAGGAGGAGTTCTCCTCAGGGTAAGTTCATCACAAACAACTGTTTCAGAGGTTTGAATGTTACAGACAGGCACCTGCCAAAGGCTGGAGATTGCCACAGATTAATCATGTTTTGTCCGTCTACCAACCAAAACTCAGCTGGCGGCTCAGTTTTTAATCAACCAGTCACTGTGGCAGCAGAAAGAAAAGCGTGTTCCTCTCTGTTGTCAAAGACAGATGAAGGTAGAAAGATCTGTACTGTAGATGGAAAGAAGCACAGGGAAGGATGAAGGAAGACTGAGCAGGCGCTATGACCGTTTGTTTTATCAGCCAGCTAAAACTTGACACAAAGCTTTAATGGCTGCCTGATTGTACCTGCTGCTGTTCACCAGGCCCCAGATGCGAAAAGTGAAGCCCACCAAACGTCACCAGCTGTCCTCCAGGTACAGCGGCTCCAACGTGGATCAGCAAGATCTGAACTCCAACCTCACCCTGTAAGACTGATCCTAGAGAATACAACATGTTTGACAACAGATGTTTTTCAAAGGGAAATGTGAATATTTGTCTAATGTTCATGATGACTTATCAGGTATTAGAATGAAGAGTTTCTCTTTACAGACTATCTCTGTTTGAAAATGACGAACAAGAAGAGCCTGAGATCGAGGATTACGAAAGTAACTCTGACCATGAATCTACTTATACACTGGTAAAAAAAAAAGACGTTCATACCATTTCTGAATAAAGTGCACACTCTTTTACAGCAGGTTTACTGTATTTACAATTAACAAGTCATATTTAAGTTGTATATTTGAACGTTTGGCTTTAAGCACTCCATTCATGACAAGCTTCATTCTGTTTTTGCTCTGCAGCCCTCCACACGTCACACCTCAGCCAGTGTCCTTGACGAGCTCTTTGACTGAAGGCACAGAGACCTGGACCTTCTTTTTGATTAATACGTCTCTTCAAGTCTGCTGCATTTTCAGAGATTTCAGTATGTTTGAGTGTATTTCAGTATTCGGCCCATCTGTTCTTCTAAATGACCCCTCACTGAGTTCAGATCTATTTCAGTCATTCATTTTTATGGGGGGGAAGAAAAAGGCAAAATGTTGATTAAGTCTGGGGACGCCCTTTGTTTTCATTCACTGTTAGAAATGTTGATGTTTTGAACATGAATACACCAAATTTTCAAAAGATGGGTTGAAATTCAGTTAGATCCCTGGAGGTCAGCAGCCAGATGAAATATCTTTGTGTTTTGAAATCAGTTTCATTATATTCTGCAGTCTTGTTGACCTTTTTTTGAACACTTGTTAATTTAATTTAGTTTATTAAAATCTGCTTAATTGAACAAAATAACACTAAATGTGTGTCTTTAATAAAGCCACAAGGAAAGATGTGAATGAGTGAGCATAACAGCAGCAAAAATTCTTAAATATAAAAAAGCAGACTTGGTGCCATTTAAAGAATGCAGATACTGTACGATGTTACATTTTTGTGTATAAATGATTTTACTACACGATGAGAACAATATGCTAGACGTCGGACTGCAGAATATAAAGGTTAATTAGAAAACTAGATCAAAAAAGAACATCGTTTAAAACATTAAAAGCAATGCACTCATCTGTCTTCAGTCATCAGTCAATTTTTTTTGCAAGATTGCAACGGTCTCCAAGTACAAATATACAAAAAAAAGCTTTTGTTGCTGAATTTACATACATGAAACTTATCTGAGAGAGAGAGAGACAGATACTTCATTGATCTTGAGGGAAATTCAAGCAGTAGCAGCATATGAACAAATAGAAAACAATATAAAAGTGAAAATAGAATAGAAATTTGATAGAAATAAGAAATACAACAATAAAGATAGATTTAAAAAAATAAAATAAATTATTAGATCAATGATGTGTTTGTTTTTGGTCTTTTGTTACTAAAGAACCCTGACAGTGCATATTCCAAAAATAAAGCAGCCAATGTTATGATACTTGCCACAGTGTAGTATAGTCGCACTTTTTGGGAGCTTATTTACAGAAATTGGAAGAAATGGGATACAACAGGGAAACTATGTAAGTGTATAATCACCTGAAAATAACAATCATTATGTTTTTGTTACCTTATGATGGAATGAGCGTTTTATATCTACTGATGCCAATACATATTATGCACTGGTCCTTTAAGAAGATGAGGCACAGTTTAAGGTAGCACGGTGCAGAGAGCACACTAATATTGTTTTATTTTTATAAAGTGCTTTACAGGATAAAACATAAATAAATATATATACTGTAATGGCATATCAACATGAATATCATGAAGTGTTCATATCATCCGCAGCCTCCATGAGTTCACTGTGGGGTCACTCCGTTGTATCAAATCCAATGATCTCCTTTCGCGCCATTCCTGACTAACAGGGCGGAAGCTTGGAGGGCCACGTGACATACAATCGCCCGCAACTTTCGCGCCACCACGAAATCCCGCCTCTCGCGGCCGCAGGGCGCGACGCGATTGGCTACTGCACACGTCAGACTCGCGCCACTTCTTTGTACCGCGAGCGGAGGGAACCGCAAAGCTGCGAGTGAATGAATCCTGGTCTCCGGTGATTGTGAAGTGACTAAATCGTGAATTTTTAAGGCTCATTTTTTGGTTCGGGGGTACCGTCGGATTTTGGACTCGAGCTCTGTCACCTGAGGGTTAACGCGTGCAGCCATGTCTCGTAAGGATTATGCGGCGGAGAAAGGTAATGGGTTAACTTTCACAATAACGGCATGGCAGCAACAGGTTGGCCTAAATGACTGAAAGTTTGAGCTTAACGTGCTCTCTGAAATGCTCTTTGGAAACGTGAATGTATATCACAGGGCCAGTGGATGTAAAGTCGGCTAATTAACGTCAAGCAGTTTTTATTTATAGTGTTTATTCAGCACAAAATACTCCATCTGTTAACGTTTCCTGCTCGTTTACTCCAACCTTTGAAGCGATGCATGGTAATATAGTATTTGTATGTGCTGCACTTAGTACTTACACCAAGTTGCACAAACTTTAAATACGTGAGGCGTTCATTGTCTGAGAGACCGTGACTGTATCTGTGACCCGGATGGATCCGCTTAAACAAAGGAGCGGGCGCCACTGTGCAACGCACATGTCCAACAATAACTCACACTTAGTGCGCTAATGGAGCCGGGGCGGCATTTCTCCTGACTGCCTGATAGTTTTAGTACTTTGTTATCCATTTGAAGAACAGTAGGTCCACAAACGCACCATTTAAAGTTATGATATGACGGTATATGACTATCTTAAGCGGCTCTGGCTTATTAACGTTGCACATTTCCAGCGTTTCTCAACCATG
Organism: Larimichthys crocea; assembly: GCF_000972845.2. NCBI lineage: Eukaryota > Metazoa > Chordata > Actinopteri > Sciaenidae > Larimichthys > Larimichthys crocea. The sequence continues at coordinate 24,397,973 of NC_040011.1, forward strand.
AAAGTGTGCAACGACACAAGTAAATGTTTCCAAAGAGACAACACCCTTAAGTCAAACCGTGGTATTCACCAAGCTTTCAGCGTATCCACCTGTTTGTCCTCCGACACTGACTGACTGACTGCTGCGTTACGTGATAGCACGCTGCTCGTTTAGCACACTAGCTGTGTGTGTCGGGGACCTTTCTGCATGTTTTTATTAAAAATGCCACATTTGTGTTTAGCTAAAAATGCTGGTTTATGTGTGTCCGCACATTTTATGTCGTTGTTGTACAAATAAACGAGCTGAACGTCCTAAAATGTATTTCTTATAACCTTATAAAGGCGCTAATACATCACTATAAACTATTTAAATGTACGTTAGAGCCAGTGAAGGTTTGTGACCGAGCTAAAGCGTTTAATAATATTAATAATTTTGCCTTTTGCTTAGAGCCGAAACTTTACATTGACCTGTGGCATCTCCCCAAACTGTGAATTAAACAGCTGCATCACACTAAGTGGTCAGAAGTTTGACTCGGGCACCGTGGGAAAGCTTTGGACATGTCAGCGACCTCTGCCCTGCTCCGTGTTAATGTGTCTGTCTGTGTCCAACCCGAGCTAAGCTAACCCGAGCTAACGTTAGAAGATGGCTGGCCGTGGTTTTTGAAAACAACAGCCAGGACTACTTTTACGAGCGGAGGGGCCGCGCATGGATATCCGAGTGACGAGGCACAAAAGCCATGTGCTGCTTTGTTTACAATAACATCCCCGAACAGAGAAATAATAAAGCACGGCTGCAGTTTTTCTGCCACCGCGTCAAAGTAAGTGGAGTCTTTTAATCACCGCCGTAGGACCGCTTTGGTTTCTCGTAACGTGGGATTAAATATTCTCAGTAGTTGTGGCTCTTTCGAGAAGTGAGGGATATTTTCTCTCTACCCAAAAAAAAAAAAAAAAAAAAATGGACACGGACTGAGAGCGACTGTTGTTGTATTTACATTCTTACCCCGGAGCGATTTGCTGCGTAATGCCAGTAATTTCTCAGCAAAACTATAAAATCTCGGTAGACTCGAGCGGGATTTGGTCCATGAAGTCCATCAGGGGCAGTTTGTGCTCCACTGTGGGCAATAGTGACTCATCGAGATTACGGGATGCCATGTTACTCAACAAAGGGGGTCGTCGCAGGACAACAAATTAGCTCCCAGTCTGTAGGCCCACTGATGGTGGTGTTAATCAACATTTACAGCTTTTAAACTCACAAACTAGCTCCAATATTGAAACACGTGACAATATAAAATCAGCAAACAATGATCTGTGTGTGTGTGTAGACAATAACAACAACAAAATCTCCACCTAGTGTCTGCTGGATGTGGCCTGTGTTTTTCTGCTGTGCTGAAGGTGTGTGTTTTTGTTTTTGCTTTGCAGACAAATGCAAAAGGTTCCTGCAGGAGTTTTACTCCGAGGATGACAATGGGAAGAAGGTGTTCAAATACGGAGCACAACTTGTAAGTATAGTAAACAACATGGGCTCAGCTTTGTTGTTGTGGCCTTGGCTGCAGATGTTGTTGACTGAGAGCTGACACATACCTGAATAAAGCTACCTTTGAACTGCATCCACTCAGTCTGTTTCTGCCATCTGTGAATTTTCTCTATCCCGTGTTATTTGTAATGGTTGTAATAATAAAGTTTATTCATATAACAGCTATAAAGTGCTTTACAATAAAGCAGAACACAATAACTATGAACTAGAAGCTGTAAATGCCAAAACCTAACTTCCCAACTTGAAGATTGTTTGTTCAGTTTGTATAATATATTTTTCTGATTTATTAAATCTAACACAAAGCTGAGTATCACCTGAATGATCCTAATAAAATAGAAAATCCCCACACTGTAAATCATGTCAGCCAGTGAACAGTTGTACCTCATTATGAACTGGATCTGTATTCTCCATCACAGATGCCCAAGTCAGTGAGCACGTATAGGCGTCCTTGTTGGCGTTATTGAGCCGTATGTTCGCAGACAAAGGTCTCGTAATGAAGTGGCTCGTCTAATTACTCGTCTGTGTGTACAGGTGGCGCTGGCCCACAGGGAGCAGGTGTCTATCTGTGTGGAACTGGACGACGTGGCAGAAGAAGACCCCGAGCTGGTCGAGAGCATCTGCGAGAACGCAAAGCGCTACACGGGCTTGTTCGCCGACGCCATCCACGAGCTGCTGCCAGAGTACAAAGAAAGAGATGTACGTATATTACTTTATCACTGTGTGTATATATAAATGCCAGCTTTGCATTGATGTAATGTGCTTCATCTGTTACATACCTGTTTTTATTAAAATGGAAATGCAAAAATTCTTCTTATATCCAGGTTGTGGCCAAAGATTCTTTGGACGTGTACATTGAGCACAGGCTGATGATGGAACAAAGGGGCCGTGACCCTGCAGACACCAGAGACCCCCGTAACCAATACCCACCTGAGCTCATGAGAAGATTGTAAGCCAGTTTTTATTAACATGTTTTAGGTCTTCAATTCTCTTGCATATGTTTCTCATTAACGTCCTCTCCCATCCACAGCGAGCTGTACTTCAAGCCTCCCACCACCAACAAACCCAAAGTGGTGCGTGACGTGCGAGCGGACAGCATTGGGAATCTGGTAGTGGTTCGAGGAATAGTGACCCGTGCCACGGAGGTGAAGCCAATGATGGCCGTCGCGACGTACACGTGTGACCAGTGTGGTGCCGAGACCTATCAACCAGTAAGATTGGCTTTAGGCCTGTAGTCATCGACACCGTATGGCCGTACACACATCTGTCAGGAATTCTAATAGTTGTTTCTTTTTCCTTCAGATCCAGTCTCCCTCCTTCATGCCCCTCATCATGTGTCCCAGCCAAGAGTGCGTTACTAACAAATCTGGAGGCCGACTCTACCTGCAGACCAGAGGCTCCAAATTTGTCAAGTTCCAGGAGCTGCGTATTCAGGAACATGTAAGGAGCCATGTCCGAGAAAACGCTCGCTCACCGCTGCCATAAATTTCATCGTCATGTTGCGTTGAGATTTTTCTGATCCATTTATTCCGTCCTGCAGAGTGACCAGGTGCCAGTTGGTAATATTCCCAGGAGCATGGCTGTGTACGCCCGCGGGGAAAACACACGCCTCGCCCAGCCAGGAGACCATGTCGCCATCACCGGAGTCTTCCTCCCTCTTCTGCGAACAGGCTTCAAACAGGCTGTTCAGGTATTCGATCTGAATTCAACACACAACCCCGAGATCAAACCTGCCTGAAGAATTTCTAGTAATTTTTTTTGTGTTTATGTAAGAAATGTCTACATACTAACTTTGTTTTGATCATTTCAGGGTCTTCTGTCAGAAACATACCTGGAGGCCCACAACATTACACTCATGAACAAGACGGAGGACGACGAGCTCGGCAACGAGGAGCTGACTGAGGAGGAGCTGCGTGACATCACAGGTTAGCGTCTGAACTCCAGTCAAATCTGGCTGTACTAACTGGTGTGAAAACCAGACAGTGCTGGCAATCTTCTCTTGTAGAAACTGAATTCTCTGTTTTCTGTTACAGATGAAGGGTTTTATGAGAAATTAGCTGGCTCAATAGCACCTGAGATCTATGGACATGAAGACGTAAAGAAGGCTCTGCTCCTGCTGCTGGTTGGAGGAGTGGAACAGGCGCCTAAAGGCATGAAAATCAGAGGTGAGCAGAAATGACATGATCTAAAAAATAGACAGTCCCAGTGACAATGCTGTTTTCATCCACTGGAATCACTTTGTTTCCCAATCTATCCACTTAAACCATGACAGAATTATCTTAAATGGTTGAATCCTCTCATAGATATTATACTATGGTATGATCACACTGCTAATGTGTGCCGCATATCTCAAACAAAACATTCGCCTTCATGAAATCTTGTAAAAACTTTCAACACTCTTCCTGTTTTGGCTCTCTTCCCTTAAGGCAACATAAACATCTGCCTGATGGGAGACCCCGGCGTTGCCAAGTCCCAGCTGCTGTCCTACATTGACCGTCTGGCTCCTCGAAGTGAGTGCAGTCCTGTTTTGTTGGAGAACAATTCCTGTGTCTGGTTTAATCATCGATCCAGTTAGGAATTCTCTTTCCATTAGGGCCTACTTGGTAAAATATTAACTTTTCATGTGCTTTGACTGGAGTAGAGTGTAAAGGCTGTTTTTGTTTTATTTAAACACCAGGTTTTGGATGTTAACATGATTAAAAAATTATAGTTAATACTTTGAATGACAGCCTGACATCAGTGTGATTGTCTTAGTTTGATTTTTGTAATCTTTAAACACAAACTGCATCATTTGTTCACTCTCTCTTATCCCCCCCTCTCCTCTTCAGGCCAGTACACAACAGGTCGTGGTTCGTCTGGTGTCGGTCTGACTGCAGCGGTGATGCGCGACCCCTTGACAGGAGAAATGACCCTGGAAGGTGGAGCCTTGGTGCTGGCCGATCAGGGCATCTGCTGCATCGACGAGTTTGACAAGATGGCAGACGCTGATCGTACAGCCATCCACGAGGTGATGGAGCAGCAGACCATCTCCATCGCCAAGGTAACGCCAGCTGCACTCGTAATAACCGTAACTGGTGGCTTCATTAGGCTAATTAGTTGAGTCACATGTGTCACGTCTCCATTAATGTTTTTTTTTTTTCTTCTTGCTCTTCTCCAGGCCGGCATCATGACCTCCCTCAATGCCCGTTGTTCCATTCTAGCAGCAGCCAACCCAGCCTATGGCCGCTACAATCCCCGGAAGAGCATCGAGCAGAACATCCAGCTGCCGGCCGCTCTGCTCTCCCGTTTCGACCTGCTCTGGCTGATCCAGGACAAGCCGGACGCCGACGCTGATCTGCGTCTGGCCCAGCACATTACATACGTCCACCAGCACTGCCGCCAGCCGCCCACACACTTCACCCCCATCGACATGAAGCTGATGAGGTAAAGATCACTCTACAAAGATTCACCACTATATCGTTGAACTAACACGTTGAAGCAGACTGTTGTCCAACTTCAAACTCTGCAACGTTGTCTTAACGTCAATCTAAAATGTCCCATCAGGCGTTACATCGCCGTGTGTAAGAAGCGGCAGCCAGTGGTGCCGGAGTCGCTGGCCGATTACATCACCGCTGCCTACGTAGAGATGAGGAAAGAGGCCCGAGTCAGCAAAGACACCACCTTCACCTCGGCCCGTACCCTCCTCTCCATCCTCCGTCTGTCCACTGCCCTGGTGAGAACTACACCTGAACTTTAGCGAGCTGTAACAATGAAAACTGCAGCAGGTTGATGATGATTCTGTCAGACAGAGAATCTCCTAAACATTCCTCACTACTACGACTCTAAACTTGATGTGTTGAGACATTTTCTGGATGTAAACGGACTTCAAGCGCGATGCTCATCCTTTTTGTGTCTTCATCAATAGGCCAGTGTGCGATAAAGTGCTTACAGTGCAGGTAGTGATGATAACCTGGCCTACTGCAGTGTGAGCACTTCTTTCCCACGCCGGACAAAAGATCTGCCAAACACCGGAGACGTAGTGTTTATTTCTCAGCATGACTCAGCAATAGCAAACAGATGCACAAATGTATGCCCGTGTTTAGTTTAGTGGTTATCTTTTAAGAAAACGATTTGAGTGAGTCACGGTCTGTTCAGCCTCTGGCTGTCAAAAGTGCTGTTTGTGCAGGTAGAAGTCCTCCACCTACTGCAAAACCAGCACTTCAGGCAGACAGGAAGGCAGTGTGCCGCACACGGACGTCCACATGGGGGCAACTATCCCCGTGTGAAACAAAGAAACTGCTCTGGCTGCGGTGCTTAAGATGTCTTTATTCGCAGCACATCGACTGAACTCTGCATCTGTTCAGACGCTACAGAAAGTTTCTCTGACTCTGGCCAGCTTTGCAGGGTGGGCAGTCAGCCTGTGTGCATTAGGAGCAGCTGTGCAAACCCATGCAAAACTGACCATGGCCAGAACCGTCACCAATATAACAGTTCTGAATATTTAAGTCCTCTTTTAGGTGTTTTTTATTTTCATCCTGTAGAGAGACTAGCTGGTGTTGAGAGGCGGAGACTTGGGCAATTGCCGGCCATCCCAGAGGGCATTGCACTTGTCTCGGTCTGACAGTGCCGGCACAGCGCAACCTTCACAATGAAGACATCATCTAAATTCCCACTACACATTTCCTCCGTCTTACCTCCACCCCACTCACAATCTCCACCCTTGTTGCTTTCCTTGCAGGCTCGCCTCCGCATGATGGAGTCTGTGGAGAAGGAAGACGTCAACGAGGCAATGAGACTGATGGAGATGTCCAAGGATTCACTACAAGCCGACAAGTCCAGCACCACGAGGTCAGTCACTGTCACGCCTCGTACTCGTGTCACGTGCAGTCGAATCATTAAGACAAAGAGACCGGACGTCGTCCAAACCCAGAATCCCCCTTTTATGGGTTTCTCGTATAAGAGTAGCTGCATATCCTGGAGGAAGCTGTAAAACTTCTGAGTTTTTATAGAGCTCTGTTCACACGACAGTGTGTTCAGAGGCAGGAGTCAAGACCAGTGACGTGTTCACACCCCTTCCCCTATATACTGTTCTCCTCTCAGTGCTTTAAGATTCCCAGGAGGCTTTATATAACAATGGGAGGGGGAGTGAATGTTTCTGCTTTTAAAACGGCATCAGATCGAGTCACAAAATCCACCTACAAACAGCTCAAAAGTTCACTAATGTTATATCTTGTTTCGTTTTAAACTGTGCAAAAACAAGTGTAAACTTTGGAGTTGTGAGCCAGACCGACTGAAAGAATACTCATGTCCTGCAGGTTTCTTTTTAAGCATTTATTCAACAGTCAGCTCTGAATTAATGCAACGACAGTCAGACAACTGTTCTTCCGAGGTCCAAAAGTCTCAACTCAAACTCTTGTTTCTTTCCGTCCAGGACTCAGCGCCCGTCCGACGTCATCTTCTCTCTGGTGCGCGAGCTCTCCACAGAGGGCGTGGCAGGCCGCGGTGGAGCCGGCGGAGTGGTTCGTATGGCTGAAGCAGAGCAGCGCTGCGTCTCCCGTGGCTTCACCCCCGCCCAGTTCCAGGAAGCCTTGGAGGAGTACGAGGAGCTGAACGTGTGGCAGGTCAACCAGGCCCGCAGCCGCATCACCTTCGTCTGAACAACGTTCATCCACCCAAGGGGAAAACTCTTTATTGTTATTCTACAGACTTCTATTGGGGCTCTTCATTTTTCCTCTTCAGCATTTTGTGACAAGTCAGGCAGAACGTGGACATCTTTTAAAGCACGACCATTTTGCAAACATTGCTGTTGGAGACCCATCGCTTTTTATGTTAAGGAGTAAAGTCACTTGTAAATATGTGTGTCAGAAGTTGTGAGCTTGTGTAGCATCTGCAGTTTAGAACTTAAAGCTTCCAGTTTGTCTGACACGGAGCATTTCTGTACATTTTATACGCTGTAATCCAAATGGGCCAAGATAAATGAATGTTGAGCCTTGTATTGTGACAGATGGTTCTAATAAACTGATTGTTCAATACTATGCTTTGTGGTTCATTTGGACTCCAGTGTGCACACGAAGTGGGATGAAGAAAGTTAAAGCGTGGCCTGAACACCTGGTTTGTCACTGAAACAGATTTTGACATAATTGCTGCTTTCAGTGGCACGTCTTGCTCATAAAACATGCTAACTATTATTTTCATTCTTATTTGTCTATAAAATGTCACTTCCAAAAGCCCAGGGCCCTGTCTTTAAATATGAATTATTACTTTAGGGTTTATATGGAGACTCTTTGTTTGATCTACAGATGATTTCTAATTATAATGTAAAATGCCTTACATACCTGTTGCAAGTTTTCAGCTACAAACGTGTTTGTCCATCCAGAACTTAAAACCAAGAGTTGTACGGTTGCCTGCGATGAGACAAAGACATTGTAATGTTTGGTTTTGCTATAGGAGATTAATTGAATGGCTATCAGATGATACAATAATCCACCTACAACCAAACATGACTTGTTATAGTTTCCATTTTTGGTATATATTCTGTGTAAACACAATCTCCTCAACATTTCCTGGCATTTTCAATGGGTAAAAATGTTTGGAAAGTTTGGACGGGAGATCGTGACGGTCTGTTGTGGGTGGAAAGTATTCAACCTAAAAAAGTTTATAACATGTATGTTAGTATGACAGCTTCCTGTGACGATGCAGTCTTGATTTGAAGTGTTTCAGATATAATGGTGAACATGCCAAAACACAAAGAAGCCTCTATGTTGTTAATTAAGTTGATAATCAGCCTTCGAGTGACACATGAGACTGTTATTATAGCACCACTTTTTGGAGCTGACAGTGTTTTAGACACTATATTTAAAGCCGTGCAGGTTTTCTTGTATGATTTCTAACTTTTGGCTGAGATACTGTGTTAGTAAGCAGCATTTTCCCCACAGTTGCAGTCGTCGCAGCAGGTGATGCTTTCCTTCCAGACTTAATGGGGACTTTCCATTTGAAGTCTGCTCTCTTTATGGCTTTGCTGCTAAAAGTTCAGGAGCTTTTTCATTCTTAATTGGCGCCGAAGGCCCCATATTAAACGGTATTAAAAGAAAGGTGGAGACAAGATTTCTGTCTTAAAGTTGGTGGAGTCTTATTGGACAGGAGATAATGTTTCAGGGGGTGTCTGACACAGAGACCTGTATTTAACCCGCTCAGCCCTGTGAGGGCAGTGAAGACAGCTTCCTGAGCCAGGTGAGTAAAACATGATCGGATGAGTTTGGTGGTTTGACTTCATCTCCTGTCGCTGCTTTGTTGTATGTCATACAGATCAGTGTGTGAAACAGTGAGGAAATGTTACATGTGAAAAGGACCAAGAAGTTACCTTCATACCCTTTAAAATATGTTTTTCTTTGAGTAGTGGTTTTAATTTAACATATATTTCTTGATCAAATAGTAATTCTTTTGTGAGAATTTAGCTTTCTTCTGTAAATGACTCTTTCTTTCTGGGTTGCAGAGGTTCAAGATGATTTCCTCATTATGGATGGTGGGGGCACTCTGCTGTCTGATGTTGCTCCCAGGTCAGTTGTAATCCTTTACTGTACCACAGCTTCAACGTAAATGTGTCAGAAACCTAATAATCATCATCTATGCCATGCTTTGTTTCTATTTCTTCTTCTTCTCCCAGGCCTGCTGGAGGCCAAATCTTTGTTAAACTCCATGAGACAGGAAGGTAAAAGATCTGAAATAATGTCCACACAAATTGAAATAACTGTGAGGATGTTATTTTATTGGACTGAGCGACACCTCCTCTTTTAACAGAGATGGTCCCTGTCACTGATGTTCATATGGACTCTGAGAAAGCAAACGACTTTCTGACTCACTCCAGGCCGAAGCGTAATGTGGATCCAAGGTGGTACAGAGGAAACCCAGACTTCCAGGCTTACTACCGCTACTACAGCAGCATTGGACACACTGAGGGGGTAAGACACTCTATTATGAATATGTGAAGATATGATATGAATGGATAAGTTTAGACATTCTCGTTCTGGGAGACTCCAGTGAGAAATGCTTTACTTACTGAATTATAAAGTCAGAAAGTTATCCTGAAACTGAATTCACACTGTGACTTGGTTCTGAAATTGCAAAATGCCTGAGGTTTTTTAACGATTCAAAAGAAATTCCTGCTGTTAAAGCAAAAAACAAACAAACAAAAAACTCAAAAAACTGTGTCATGATTTCATGAGTCCAGAATTTTTTAAAAAGACTTTCTTTTCTTTTTTTTCACTCCAGTTTTATATACTGAAATACACCGTTGCCCATAAAGTTGGACTAAAATATTTTGACCTCTTCTCATGAAACGATTGTGACAATGTGATTTATTTTTGATAGTAAGTGTGTCTTCTCAAATCTTTATTGATCAATCTCTTATCACAGTGAAAATTAAATCACAATTAATTCGATGCGTATAACTGGGAATTAAAAGAGGAATGTGTCTGGAAACAAAATGATTCCAACTTTATGGGCACAGTGTACAATCGCACTGTCTAGACTTTGATATTAATTTTGCATAGAACAGTGCAGGTCAGTTTGTAGTAAGTCATAAGTCATGACTGGGGTTATAATCTAGCTTCAAATCATATTTTAGAAAATGAAGCTGTAAATGTGAGAATTATCTGTATGTTCCACCTTGATTTATGTTTATTAAAGGCCTCTTCAAATGAGTGTGTTTTTTCCTCATTTGTTTTTTTTACCTCTCAGCTCTATGAGATCGACAAGCTGCGGATGCTCTACCAGCAGATGAGATACCTGGAACACACCTACGGACCCAACGCTTCCCATTTCCAGAACAAACTGGGAGTGCCAATGATCATGTGTGACCCAGCAACAGACAAGAAGTGTAAAGTTCCTCCTCCACCTCCGATGAAAGGAGTCCCAATTCCAGATCCCGCAGCGACCCCTCCTCCTCTTCCTCTTCCTCCTGCTCCAGGCCTCTCCCAGGCTGATGTTCTCTACCTGTGCAACAAGAAAGACCCCCTCTGCAAGCCCCACATCGTCTACCTGCCCACCGGCTCCGTGCCCGTGCTCTGCGACCCTCGCTACCACCCCCACTGCACCCCACAGAAAGTTCCAGCCCCAGTCGCAGTGCCCCAACCTCCTCCACCTCCACCCAAAAAGTCCGCCCCACCTCCACCTCCACCAATCCTGGTCAAAAAGTCTCCCCCAGCCCCCATCCGCACCTTCAAGGGCATGGAATACGACTGTGACCCCTATTGGGACCCCGACTGCCTGATTGACCATCCACCCAGACCCATGAAGGGGAAGATCATGGTCCCCCCACCGCCACCTCCTCCTCCTCCCATGGAGGAAGAGAAAGAGGAGCCAGTGGAGGAGCCTGTTCCCATCGAGAAGAAAAAAGTAGCCCTCTACCCTTACCCACACTACTACCCAATGCCATACAACCCCATGGATGATCTGTATGACCCTTCCCGCTTCCACTACCCACAGCCTGCTGCTTCTGCTGATGAGCCTGCAGAGGAGAGTCAGTAAAACATCCAGGATGTGTTGGAGGAAAAGGTGTTTTTACTTTAAAATGAAACAGACTTTGACTGAAGACATCCGAGTTGAACAATGTCATATTTTCATGGAATACCACCTTTACTAAAGCATTGACATGTTGCAGCATTTGTTAACTGTTAATGTACGGCTGTTTTTCAGTCAACACAAGCATGTAACAGCAATGATTTTTGACTAATGAGATAATAAAGTGTCACAAAATAGTTTCCCATCAGTGAACGAGTTGTGTTTTGACTTTCAGAATGCAGAAAGGAAGGAAAGTGTTTGCTCCTTCAGGTGCCACACGGCAGGTAAAAGCAGACTAGTAAAGCAGAAGTGCCAACTTGCAGGCTGGCGGTCATTATGTCTGGTTCCTCTGTACATTTAATAGCCATAAAAATGCTGACTCCTGTTAAACCTCCGACTCTGCCCCCTCCTCTCCCGTCTGTCTGTTTAAACCTCGAACAGCAGGAACACGACTTCAAAAGACTAACTGCAAACACTCCTGACAGTAAAGCTACACCAACTGACTTTCATGAGCTCGTTTTTCACTGCACGTCTGACATTTTTAGGAGCTGTGCGTCTAGCCTATTATAATCATTAAGGTTCCGAAAGAAGAAGAGACAAAGTCCCATGAAAAAAATCAGCAGATCATTTATTACATACAGAAACATGAAACAATAAAACAAACGGGGTAAAACAATATGTTCATGTACAGTGGATTCATTTCTGTGCATATCCAAGAAAAAAGTTGAGCGGTTTTGTACATATCTCTTACCAGTTGGTGCATTTAAGTGCTTTTAGATACACTTGTGGTTGAAAATAGTGAACTGCTTTGAAAAGCTACCGAATTTGTTTTAGCTGACCAAAATACAAACAAACCAAAAAAAAAAAAAAGAGAACAAAACAAAAATCAAGAAACTGCAGTGCTCGTTTGTCTCTCTGCTTCAGCTAAACGACGGCTCAAAAGAAGAGTCCTCTCATCCTCCGGCCGATGCCCTGTCTGTCGTACAGGACGTTGAACTTGTTGATGAACTGGTTCATACTGTTGCAGGTCTTGGTGATGGTACCTAAGTAGGCCATGAGGCCCACGTCATTACATTGCTGCAGGGGGAAAAGAAAAGGCACACCATTACAGAAAGCACTTGCTTTGCTATTCAAGACACGGTGACACTGAGCTACTGTGGGAGTTCCTGTCCGGAGAACAGATTTGAATCTTTCAATTCACGTCGTGTTTATCTTTGGGATTACGGTGAAATCAGTCTAAAATCTTGTTTCGTTAAACACTGAAGGGCTTTTCTTTGTCAATGCAGAACATGAAACCGAGGCACTGACTGATAAAACTGTTATTGCAGCACAGAGAAAAAGGAAGTGCTTGGGAAGGGTCAATTTAAAAAAACTACATTACTCAGGTGTATTTTTTGGTCTTTTGCTAAATTAAAATATATACAGAAGCTCAGTTACGTGCTTTGTCAAACAAAATTCTGAGAAAACATGCCCGGCTTCTCTGAATTATGCCTACAACAGAGCCTAATGTTATATACAAGTTTAAGAACATTAATATCGCAGTACAAACAACTATTTGCTATATTAGTAACAGCGCCCTGAGCAGAGAATGACATCACTCCCTCCCTGTGTTGGTCCCCAAGCGTCTGTGCTTTGTAGGTGGGGAGGCCGTGCGTTTGCTTCTTCATCTTCATCTGTGAATGAAGAACTTTTTTCAACCAGACTGAAGTCGCTGATTGTTGGAACAGACGAACAAAGACTGGTTTATTTTGTTACAGTCGAGTTTGAATGAAGTTGCAATGATCTGCGAGGTATAATGATGTTTTTGTCAGCAGTCTGGTGGCGACTGATAGTGATATAACAGCCGTTTCTGGTTAATCAAAAACGATCTTACTCTTTAACAAATAGGTTTCTCTCTATAGGGATCATTTCCATGTTTAGACACTTCTGAGTCAGTGGCACAAAACGTACTTGGATGTACTTTGAGGGGTGCGTTTGTCCCTGAGGATGAGCAAAGTTGCTGCTATTGCAGCCCGTTTCCACATCTAAGTCTGTGAACCAAACCAGTGTTGGTGATTGTTGGAAGAACAGTGCGAGGACGAACAAAGACAGTTTTGGTGAGTATTATTTTGTTTCTACTCAGTTTGAAGTGTGTGACTGAAGATTAGTTGGTTAAATGACAATCTTGTCCTTCAACTAACATTCTGATAAAAACATCACCATGCATTTGGGGTTTAGAAACCTTTTGTACGTGAAGGTAAAAACAAAACGTACATCATAGAAGTCGGTTTTGAATTTTATGGTACTGAGAACGGGCAGTCTGTGGCACAGGGCGTTGGCTTCTCGAAGGATCTCGTGGTTAAACGGCACCTCTCCTGTGACACAAAGACAGAGATAAACGAGAAGTTAAAGCACTAGAACAGAGAGGTAAGATGATGCTGTTGAGATAGTATCAAACAGGGGCTTGTAATAAAGGAGGCGTTCTCGAGGGGGCCTCCCTCAGTGGGGTAAAAGTGAAGAAAGAGAACATGTCATTTAAGAACAGCTGTCTTCCAGACTTCTGTTTTCGCATTCTTTGCTCTCACTGCCTCATTAAACATCCCCGTCGTCCTCTCACCTGCTTCCACGGCTTTGACGTACTCTAGTATGATCTTCACCCGACTGTGGAGCATCTTTATCGCACTGTGCTGGGCTATGAGGTGTTCAGCAACTAGCAGAGAACACAGAGAGAATATTGAAGTTAAAACCTTTTCAGGCAGAAAAGTTCATGTTAGTCGGCTCACACGACAGCTGTTTCCTTCGAGTTCATTCAAAATCTGATGACAGAAAAACAAGCCTGAGGTTTGCACGTTAACCATCTTCTTTTATTTATACAAGTCACTTTAGTTTGTATGTTTGTGTGTGTTCCGTTTTATCACTCTGTTCCCTCGTTATTAGTAAAGAACCGAATTGCTTTTATAAGAGACAGCTCTACAACTAATGTTTCATGTATTATTTGACAGCAATCACAACATGTGCACTTCCAATGACTAATGTACAATGGAAAAGAAAGTCTCTAATCTGCTTTAGAACTGAATGAAATAAAAAAAGATTAACCTCATTTTCTTTTACAAATATTAATCTTGGATGTTTTAGTTTGGTCTACTTTATATATTTGTAGTATAAAGAACTGAAGAATCACACTTAACATAACAAATTGTTTTCTAAATACCTGCAGAAATGAATCCTTTGTACATGGGGGGTTGCACTAATGTACTTCAAGCACTTTATAAGGTACCTGAACCAAAATTTTCCAGCCTTTATCGTCACATCTAAATTGTTACTATAAATGCAATCGAGAAACATAATGTTCCTTTACACCCACAGCAATAAACATCATAGTTAATTAAACAGAAAAATATTAAAATATTAAGATGTGAGAAAATAGAAGTTGTAGGTACAGTAACAATTTAAGAACATAGGCACTGTTCAAAAGATTTCCATTGTCGCTTTCTTAAAATAGAGCAGAATGCATCCAGTGAAACAAGTTCTGACATTTTCAGTTCAGACTGGAGGGCGGTCCGAGCAGAGAAACTGAATTTACCCATTTCAGTTAGAACACGAGGAGCAGAAAAATGCCATTAAATGTCATTTAATCGTAGGGCTTCCAGTTCTCCAAAGAAAAGTGCATAAATATATAGCAACCAAGTTATGAAGAGCCTTATAAACTGGAGTCAACCAGTGTGTATAGTGTCTTATATTCAGGGAAGGCATGCCAGCTTTTGCATACAGTTCACAGTGGTGGGTGAGGCGGCTACAACCAGTGATAAACCTTAACAGTGATAGACAGGAGTCAAGGAGTATACTGTCAAGCACTTTAACGGCTGTTTATATTAACCTAGATTGTATGTTTTGATCATGATTATTTAATCTTTGCTAATTTCAAGAGTAAGCAATCGACAGAAAATATCGAGTTACGAATGACGAGTGAACGCATCAGGAAACGACAAACAAATACAAATACAGGATCTTTCCATTTCAAATATTTAAAGATTTCTGGTTCATTTTGTACATGAAACATCAGAATATATTGAAAACCAAATATTTTCCAGCTAGGTGGTATATTCAAATTAAAGCATATTCCTAACTTTGAAAACAATTGAACATTTAAAGTAGCTAAACACATTATTACTCATAAAACCAAACTTAAACACAACACGTGAATGCAAATGGTTTACAGCTACTCTTACAGTCGTTGTTTTTCAGATAAACAGCTTCTCTTACCTGTTGAGTTTTCTCCGGTGCCGGTGGCTGTCATTCGAGCAACGTGGTCGACACCGATTCTCTCCGCTTCCTCTGTGGCCAGAGTGTACGTGAGCTCAGCAAACAACATGGTAGCCTGGTTGAAAAACAAACAAACATATGAGATAAACAATTCTCTGCTTTACTGTTGTATGACGTGTGGATGAAATGGAATAGAAAGAATACCTCGCCATTGATGATGTCGATCACAGATTCATAAACACTAACAGGAAGCTGTGGAAGAAAAAAAAAGACATACAAGTTAGGCAGCTGGATCTAAATGCATAATCACAACACTGTGTCATTCTTAAAGTGGAAATAAAGAAGGACTCACATCGGTGTGTTTGGTCATTGGGTTGAGCTTGAGGAAGAGAGGGCTCTCAATAATTTCACACACCTGTCAGAGTAGAATAACAATAAGTCAGACTTTAGGATGATTTTACAAAAAAAAGTCTGAATCGTAGGCTTGCATTAGAATGATGGCACTGCACTGTCTGAATCGTAGGCTTGCATTAGAATGATGGCACTGCACTGTTTTTTTGTTGACATTATGATGGAGTTCAATAGATAGATCATGGTCAAAATAATTCCCCATAACAATATTATTGCAATATTTATAGAAAATTTAAAATAAATAAATAAATAAATTTATATATTATATATAATATATTACTATATATATATATATCTATATATATATATATATATATATATATTATATATATATATATACTATATATATATATTCAACATTGCTAATACTGTAAGTCAAATTCATCTTATTTTATATTACATATTTTCTTTTTTTGGCAAACTGAAGTTCAGCTGTAACACACCAGCATTAAGGTGCATTACTGCCACCTACCACACTTGAGTGTGAACCACGTAAAGAAATGGAAATGATTTAAGAGGCATTGGATTATTTACACAGTATTATCATGTGTAATAATAACATTCAATAACGAGTATCATTTTTAAATATTACGATTATGGTTAATACCGTTATGTTTCAACACCACCTTAACTTTTACCTACCTGCTTGTGAATATGAATATCTGATTGATCAGGGGGGCCGCCTGTGGTGTACCAACCCAAGAACTCCATCTCTTTGAAGACCTGTTTGACTGAAAAACAAAAGAAATATTACAGAAAGACTACGGCAAGTATCTGACTTTATGTATTAACATTCTCATTCTGATAATGGATCTAATATTGCTTTCCCCTGGTGCAGCACTGTGATGCTGATTTTTCTTTGAAACTAATTGGTGGGTGAGAACGTTTATTACTTAAATCCCAACTTGGAAAATGACCATCTCATGTTTTATTCATTGCAACAACCAAAAACAAATTCTGGAAAAGCTAATCAGCAAATTGAAGCTCGATCTATTCCTGATGGTTTTTCCAGCACTGACACAAACGCAAGCAGGGAGTTACAGGCAATTCACGTTTCCTCAGTATTCTTAAACCCACACGGCCCTCTGAGTCATAAAAGGAGAAACATGTACAGAGCTGTATTTTTGTCTTTTACACATACAAACTACTCACATTGTTCTTCCTTGGTGTAGTAGTACTCCTTGTCAATATGCACTCTGTCATCTATGGTGTGAGACAGCAACTCAAAGGAGTTCATCACCTCAATGTTTCTCCCCTCCTGCTTCCCGATCAGGGCTCCAATCACTGAGCGGGATGAAAAAAAACATGATAATAACCTGTTTGTTACACTCATCACAGAATAACGTGAACGTGAAAAAGTGTACATTAAGTTACTGCTTGGATACCCTGCATTGGTCGTCCTTCTTGTGAGCGGATGCGTATCCAGTGGTCGGATATGTTGAGGATAACCAGAGGGTGTAAGGCCACAGAAACACTGCCAGTGACCCCTGAGGCCATAACACTGGGGCTGGCTGCGGAGAGACAAACAAGAGCAGCTTTAAACACGACAACAGCTACAGCAGCACTGAGGCAAGAAGCTGATTCATTGATCAGATGCTTGACGAGATGAATCAGCGTTTTTGTTTGAGATCTTTAGCAGCTGTGACAGTGTGGCTGGTACTGATCTGGCATCACAACCATGAAAGATGCAGTCATGAAACTTTACAGGTCTGTGGTTGGGATCGAACGTGGGTGTGGTCCGTGCTAGGGCGCAGGAAGTAAGGAGGTAGGAAGTAGGGAAGGGGGCAACTTTACACAGCTGACCCACATTTATTGGAGGACTTGAGTAACTTTACTGAACTGACTTTGGATTACTGGTTGAACCTTTGAAGAACAGTTTGAGCAGGTCCTGATATTTAGTCTTTAGATTCATCAATAAGAACCAGAGTCAAAATAAATGAAGATAATGCAACCACATAACAAGCACAGTCAGGATTAAGTGTGTTCACAGCCAATATGATAACAACAATAAGGCCAGTATTACTTTATTACAGACATATTGTATCAATATTGCTGTTGTTTTTAAAATCTGTTTATGTTATGAAGTTAAATATTGGCTGATATCTTGTTCTCAACAGGTTTTTACTGTCAAACATCAACACTGGCCTCAAATCCAACCACTCACATTTCATAATGAGCAGTCTCTGACATCATTACTGATAATAATAAAAATAAAACATGAGAGTTGCAGAGATGTTCATGTGAATCATGAATACTGAACGACAGATCTAGGGCCGATGTTTCGGTCCCTCTCCTCCGTCCAGCCCCGGGTGTATCCCGGCTTGTTGTCACAGGTAGTCCGCGGTGTTTTGCTCTGACCTGCCCGTGCAGAGACACTTCATCTCCCGGCGCACAGACGGACTCAGACATGCTCGGTGTCCGCTCTGTTGACAGCCTCCTCGGCACAGCCGTGTGCGTTAACCCGCTTATGTCAGCAAAGCACGGCCACACAGCGCCTGTAACGCCGCAGCCCCACCACGCACGACCTCTCGTGACACCGACACACAGCACACGCCGCCGCCTACACGCGGCTCCGTGTCGGTGCGAGGCAGAAATGTTGAATTAAAGCAGAAACACTCACCTGCCCCGTCCACCTCCATTCCTCCACCATTGCTGGTCGCCATCTTGTCCGGTAAACCGCGCAGGCGCAGTGGGGCTGTTCACTTAACAGACGTTAGGTGGCAACATCGCCCAGCCGGGATGTTTTCACACGAATCCACCGCGTATTAATCACCGTCACAAATATTATCAAGCGCTTACGAGAGAGCAAGGCTGTGTTTAACCGAGGCGAGAGCGACGAGGCGTGAAGACGCGTTTGTTTTGGTTTAACCGGCCGCTAGGTACAGCAGTGGACCGGGGCAGCTGTTTCCTGGGGGTCGCTGATGTGAGACGCAATCTGTGTCCGTCGCGATATCAGTCCGTGCTGCGAGGTTTTGAAGAGTTTTGTTTACAAGATGGATGAATTCAAAGCCTGCGAGCTGGACTACTGCCCCGAGAACATCCTCATCGACGTGCTGTCCTATCTGAGCGTACGGGAGGTCGTCAGAGCCGGGAGGTAACAAGGGAGATGTAACTTTACTTTGACAGTGTCTTCAGCAGTTATCTCTGCCTTTGTTGTGACTCATGTCACATGATGCAGTCGTTTGTTTGTGTTTACGGTGTCTGCGTTGTTTTCAGAGTGTGTAAGAGATGGAAACGCCTCGTTAAAGACCAAAGACTGTGGAGACTTGTCGACCTGACTGCATGGAAAGGGGTAAGAGTGTTAGTAACAGTGTGACTTCAGCCTTTTCTTTTCTTTTTTCCATCTGTCCTCAGTGTACTGTTTCATCTTCTTCTGCTTCCTAAATGATCTTAAGTCGATCATCTGTACACCAGGATGTGTCTGTAGAGCCGCTTCATTGTAAATCATCATAGAATGAACAATACAAGAGTTTTTACAAGAGAGATCACATCAATAAATTGCTTTGCACTGACTTACAGTGTGTCATAGTACATACAAAAAGTACACAAACATACATCTTTGACTGTCTTTTATCACGTGAACCCTGTTGGCCGGTTTACTGACTTGATCCAGACTAAACATGGAGAGAGGTAGTTACTAGGCTTCACAGAACAAACCTCTAAAACAAACTCTGACTTTTATGTTCTCCGCCGTCTTCGACTGAACCTTTTTAGCACTCGTCATTATCCGCCCTGCACATGCTCCTTTTGAATCTATTTTAAATCAGTTGCGAACATTTTAACGATGTATGCTGTATTTGACTTTCGATGTTTTTGTAAGCACTTGAATTGTCTGTGTATTAAAAAAAAAGTGCCGTACAAATAAACTTGTTTTGCCATAAGCCTCTGAAGTGAATGAATGTGGATGTGTGTGTGTGCGATTATTGATGTAAACCATCTCTCTTTTGCCTCCCATCTCCCACCCTCATCACACACACACATGTCATGGACTGTCCATTGTGTGATAGGTGACATCCCGCATACTTTGGCTCCTGCTGCGTCAGTACCTGGGTTGTGGACTGAGGTGCCTACGGTTGCGTGGTTTGCTGCTTTCTGCCCGAGGGGGTACCTTCCTCTCTGAGTCTTGGCTCAAAGCTTTGTCCACAAAGTGCCCTCGCCTGAGTAAGCTCTATCTTCTGCATGCAGACTTGAGAGCCCTACCCAGTTGCCAGCTCCTACCTCCATCTTTGCAGGTGCTGGAGCTGTGTGGCTGTGAGCTGCCTCGTGATTTTTTCAAGCAGACTCTCCCTTCGCCTGCTTGTTCCCAAGAAGGAGCAGAAGCCACATCCAGTGTTGGTGCTCAACAGCAAAGAAGGGATCAGAAAGGAAAAGGGCTTGGCTCTCCATCAGGAATTGGTATTGCGAGGTTAGTCCTTAACAACGTGCCCTCTTTCACAGACCAGCATCTGCAGAGTCTGACATCATGGGAGAGGCTCAGTCGACTGGAGCTGCGCGATACCTTTCGTGTGACGGCTAACGGGCTCAGGAGCTGTGCTGCCAAGGATGGCATCTGTGGTGTGGAAGGGCTTTCCAGGCTCAAGTTTCTGGAAATAGGCATCACTGGGCGACAAGGCTACCAATTACAGATGGCTTCACTCGGTCTTGGTGCAGGATGGCTCGGGCTGGATGAGCTGAGTCTGGGTGGTAAGGAGGTTGGGCCAGGCTTGCTATGTGCCAGCCGTCTGAAGGACCTGAAGTGTCTGTGTCTGTGGGCCTGCACGCTCAGCGAGATGCAGATAGTGCGGAGCTGCAGGATGCTCCGTGGGCTCCGCCGGCTGGAGTTTTTGGACGTGATCTTCCAGCCTCGGCAGTGTCCACCAGTAGTGGAGGGGGAGGGTGGTGATGGAGAAGAACAGGACGAGGAAGCGGAAGGTGAGGATAACAGCAACGACGAGAACATGACGCTAGATCTGAACGATCCCATTCCAAGTTTGCGTCGCTCATTGGCTGTCCTGCTGCCGTCCTGCACGCTATTTTTCACCAACTGCTCTGTTCAGATCAATGCGGACTGAATGAAGTCTCCACTAGTGCTGTATACAAGTGGCCAATCTGGATAACACTTAATTTCACATAGGCATATGTAATGTTATATAGTGTTATGGATTTAATGAATGGCTTAAGGTTTTAATATTGCGTCATGCTTATGACTCTGCCCAGTCATCGCCTTCATAGTCCTCTCTCATACATATTCAAGCAATACTACAAAAAGTCAGACAACCAGTTTGGATAACTTTCCAAATCAGATATTCAGACCTTCATGTCAACAAAATGATTTTATCATTGACCAAACATCTACTGCATAATACCACAGAAATCTGTAAGCTCTGATGAGATATTTAAATATATTTTCTTGCTGAATACTTTTTCATCTGCTAACCTCAATATCCAGAGGAGGAAAACCAGTTTCTAATGTGCAACTAAAAAAACGATGTGTTCGAGATAAGCAAAATAATCCATATAATTCAGGGCCATACTTTTGCTGAATGTGGCTTTAATTTTGTTATTTTGTTTTGTAATATTTTAAGTCATTTTACCTTCAAACTTAAATAGGAGCTTACTTTTAATGGAGCTTTATACTGACCATACATTTTGATAGAACATCAAATGATTAACTCTTTATGGATACTTTAAACAGCCAAAACACCTGAAAAAAGTTACGTGATCACAGCGATGACTCAAACATCATTTAACCGTGCTTTACTATTTTTTTTAAGGTTAAAATCTGACTTCCAAACTGATTGCTCACATGTAAAAAATCCTATCTCACACACAGACAAAATAAAATACGTTTTTAGTGTAGTGTATAGTTAAATGGGCCTGGTATATTATAGTTAAAGTGGACCTGTCTCTGCTACACAGTAAAGAAATAAGCAGATATCAGCTACTGAAGCAGAGAGCTGAAACATACTGTTGGCAATGATCCACCTGTTTCCTGTTCCTTCCTTTCTTCACAACAATGTATACGTTCAGAAAATATATCTGTTACAAGCAGCTGTTTGGTGTAACAGAAGAACAGCATAACGGACTGTTACTCTCCCATTTTTTTTTCTTTTTGATTTTTAGAAATTATAAAATAAGAAGTGATCATTTTAAATGTGTCTTTATTGTATTAATGAGGAAAGGATTTGTGTCACCGACATGAATTGTGTTGCATTTAAACCAAGCATTTTAACCTCCTTTAAATGTATGAATTAGCGGATGTTTTAAATAAATCTATTTTGAACAAATACATGTATATACAAGTCTCAAGTGTCTTTGTATTTTGTTCATTTGAGATCTTTGTTTCGACTGCTAGACCAGTGTCTCATGAAGTCCAATAGGTGATCAACAAACCTGCGCACATAAACTCTTTAAGAACAAAAAACATAACAGCAGCTGCCTCTGAATGGGGGAAATTGATAATTAATAGAAGTCAGATAAGTAACTGAAACACTGTGCACTGTGCTTACTATGTAAAGCCTATTGCTGCCATGATCAACAAAAAAAATATATATATTTTTTTTATTTTATCAGTTTTTATGTTATAAGGTGAAAATGTGACAGGATAAACTGAGGAATATGGCTCATTTACAATGACCTGATTAAGTTGTATGCATTTCATGCTGGGGTTGAGACATGGCAATATTCTATTGTGATATGTATGCATACATTAAGAAGGATTTTAAAGTGCACAGGAGACAAAAATAGTCTGACATAGTTCATAGCTGAACAGAACAGATATTTCATAATGATGATAATAAACTAAATTCAGCTGAACATCAACAATGTCATGATACAGGAATATATTGATCAGTTGTATTAATGAAATGAATGGGATTTATTTGTTTTGGCGCCGCTCGCAAAGAAAACTGTAGAAACCTGTTCAAGAGCAACAGGAAGAGAGGGGGCGGGTCGACGTTTGACGAGCGTTGGCGAACACCAATGACACGCACTCGCTTACAAAAATTCTGACCAATGGGAGCTTTGTATGTGTGTCATATCGACCAATCAGGTTCGTGAAGGGTAGCTTTTTGAAAACGTTGGCGGCCACGGAACTTGAAAACAGTACGGCTGGACTTTCTCCATTAAACCTTCATACTACAGTTATTCACTACGATGCAGGTACGTTTTTGTTTTTTAATGTTTGATAGAGAAACAACACTGAGCCACACATATGTGTAATAACGAGCGGTTTATATAAGTCGACACTGTTTTTTTAGCTCACTAACGAGCTAACGTTAGGTCTGCTATCTTATTGCGCTAACTTAGCACAACGCCTCGTTACATTGTGTTAGAAATAACACGCAGTGTGTAATGTGATGCACGTAACGTTACACACGTCGATTTGTATACATTAGCAGGTGCTATTTAAGAGAAATAAACTTGTACAATAGTAGGTAGTCCCTGTGTTACAGCCAACAAGAGACCAACGTTAGCCGACCCGAACAGTGGCCTGCTTTAGCATTTTTAACTGGAGAGCTGCATTGATAATAACTGTAACTAAAATATGACAATATGTGGCGTTCAAATCTGCTTTATTTAAATAATAAATGAGATTTTTTATTTAAGCAAGACCTCACAGTTTAATGCACTCCGAGACAACAGTGTAGTAATGTAGTCATACTATTAGTCTCTCTTTAGAAAACCGTGAGTTAGTGTGTGGCATTGTTGTATATACTGGCTTTCCAGTAAACACACACATTTATGAAGTGACAGAGAAAAACACTGCTGGTTATCAGTCATTGTTCTGTTTTAATTAAGGTGTCACAAATTTTGATCAAAGCGGCATCAGATAGATAGATAGTGCCATGTAAAGTCTGGATTGGTTGGTAGAATAAGTGTTTTCTTAAATGACGAGTAACGAGATGTTACACCAATGTACTGTAATTTAATGCTGGCTGTGTGTCTTTATGTCTTTACAGAATAAGGAAAATTATAACCCTGGGGGTTTCCAAAGAACGGTAAGATACAATAATTGCTCTCAGGCAACATTTAATTTCCAGCACTTGTAATCAGAATGTCAGTATTGGCTGATATGAATATGCATTTATTATATGAAACTAGTATTGGCTTAAACTAAGATATATGTATGTATGTATGTATGTATGTATGTATATGTACCTTCCTAATTCTGTGCATTTTTTTCTTAATATCAGTTTGCAATTCCAAGCATGGTGGCAGGACCACAGCGTGTTCAGGTGAAGCCACGAGCAGAGATGGACAGAAATGCTATCACAGGTAACATTAACCGTCTTCACATACAAACAACAATCTCAGGAAGACATCCCCCAGGAAATGTGCCTGACTTGATTGTATTGTTTTTAGGCCCTGGAAAAGAATGTGTAGCCTCCAGTTCTGCCTCAAAGTAAGTATATTCCAGTGCTTCTTGAGTTGTGTATTGGTTTCCAGTTCTGTTGTTTGCGACACTGAAACATTAACGTGGTGGCCGCATTTTAATGGTGGTGTTGTACTTTTTCCCCCAGGAAAATATCCATTGATGACTTTGACATCGGTCGACCACTGGGCAAGGGCAAATTTGGCAATGTCTATCTTGCAAGGGCGAAGAAGCTGCAAGCCATTGTAGCACTCAAGGTGTTGTTCAAGTCACAGATGGAAAAGGAGGGCGTGGAGCATCAACTCAGGAGGGAAATTGAGATTCAGGCACATCTGAAGTGAGTATAATTTCAATCAAACCGGGCAGTAAGGAGGGCTTAATTCTGGGAAGAATGTCTGTCATTACAACTCTTCTATATCGCTTTCCTGAAGGCCATTTCATATTTATTTAGCTTGAGCCTGCACAAATATGATTGACTTGTGACATTGTTTTATTTGGGTTGGTTTTGGCTGTCCTAAAATACAACTTCTTTTCGCCTCAGGCATCCCAACATCTTGCGCTTCTACAATTATTTTCATGATCGAAAGAGGGTCTTCTTGGTGCTTGAGTACGCCCCACGTGGTGAGATGTACAAGGAGCTACAGAGATGTGGAAGATTTGATGACCAGCGCACTGCCACTGTAAGAATTGTTCCTGCTTTTAAAAGTTTGATTTTCATTTGCCATTATAGTTTTTAATCAGGGAATCTAGTTTGTAAATTAGATTGTTAATCCTGTATATATTCTATGTTTTGAGTTTGACTACTAGATTTGTTTACATCTATAATTAATTTAAATTCTCTTACATAGTTTGCATTATTTAGGTGTTAAAGCCAACACTGCCATAAATCTAAAGCCAACCTTTTTACATTTCTAGTACATGGAGGAGATATCTGATGCACTTTTGTACTGCCATGAGCAGAAAGTGATTCATCGTGACATCAAGCCGGAGAACCTGCTTCTCGGCTACCGTGGAGAGCTGAAAATTGCTGATTTTGGTTGGTCTGTCCATGCACCATCTCTAAGGTGAGCAACCACAGTGCCATTCATGTTTCATAATGTCAGTGCACTATTCTATTCTGTCAGAAACAGCATGACACTGCTGTATTGTGTCACATGAATTTCTGGTCTCTCCTCATCTCTATGTTTTAAACCAATCCAGACGTCGCACAATGTGTGGGACACTGGACTACCTCCCCCCAGAGATGATTGAGGGCCACACCCACAGTGAGAAAGTGGACCTGTGGTGCATCGGGGTCCTCTGCTACGAATGCTTGATCGGCAACCCACCTTTTGAAACTGCCAGTCATTCAGAAACCTACAAAAGAATTATGAAGGTTGGTACTGTGTGTTGTAGTGTCCTGAGTGTAATAATATTATACAAAACAATACAAATATAGAAGGTTTTTAACAAACTGCCAGGTTGGCCAAACTTACTTGGAAGATAAAATGGAGATGCATAACAAATTCATGGTTTGAACCTCCCGTACGTGTGCAGACCGTTTTCCTGTGCAGTGACAGATTATCTCTCACTTGGCTAAAATGTCTAAACTGTTCACAAGTTGTCTGATTACATCTGTATGCTGCTGTACACCTGGTGTTTCTTGCCCCTAAATACTTTCCTGTGGTGGTTTACAATCATTTTTATAATGTTTAAAGGTTGTAATAAACTTGAACTTTCATCTGTACATAATTACTGTAATTGACCAATGTTGTGCTTATCTTGGTGGTCCACATCTGTTCTGTTAACTCTTTAATCCTTTAAAACTATTTTTACGTCCAAGCTGTTTTAGAGAATGCAAAGTTCAGACACTTGGTCTTTATGATATTTTAATCTGAAATGATGAAAGATGAGTTTGGTTGTGCATCCTTATTGAATACATGTCATAGTTTGTGCTGCATTCTTCAGATTAGTTAAATAAACTGACCTTTCTGTTCTCAGGTGGATTTGAAGTTTCCCAGAACCATCTCAGATGGTGCACGGGACCTGGTGTCCAAACTGCTCCGCCACAATCCCACCGACCGTCTCTCACTACAGAGTGTCATTGACCACCCGTGGGTGCGCTCCAACTCACGCCGAGTCCTACCTCCCACCTGCCCTGCCAAGAAATCCTGAGCCCACTTGGCCTGCTTGCTTATCACCCACTGAGGGGTGTTTTTTAAATCTGTCCTTCACAACAGACTTGGGGCCAGCATGTTTCAGTTTCACTGCCATGGGCTTCAAACTGCCATTATTCTGGCACATTTTATGAAGGGTATAAATGCATACCCACTTTTTTATATTGTACAGTGTGCTGTCATTATCTATGTCTAGTATGTTGCCTAGAGGTGTTTTTACTGTCCTTTCTTTCCAAAAACTTTTAAAAATGGACACAGCTCTATTTTGGATTTCTGTATCTGGTGGTGTTGACACCAAAGTACTACTGTTGGAACAGCCTAATGCTGAATATATATTCTCAAATAGTTTAAGGTGTTTTAAGGGTTGGGGTGAAAAGCATGTTATTTTCCCTCAACTGTACTTTAAATTTCTAATAAATATTATAAAATAATTTGTATGTGTGAATTGTTGTGACCTTAAAAACTTAAACAACATAACATTAGCCGCTAATAACTTTGGAAAGTGTTAATAAATTCAATTTTCTGAAGGTTAGGTTCAGCTTATTCTTTGATTTTAAGATTTAAATTTGTAATTTTCAAGGCTGTAGTCTGTTAGTGGTTATGTAGCTGTTTATTTATTCAGACATGTCTTTAATATTTTATCCACCTTATTTGTATCAAGGTGACCCTTTTTAAATGAAGTTTAAACAAAAGCTGACGACTGTACCTTCATTTATGTAGGGTTTATTGCAGGGCTGCGTTGGTTTAAGATACGTGTACCCAACGAGACTGGGACCTGCGTGTATATTCTGAAGTAGGAAATGGTTCATGTGTATAAGTGACAGTAGTCCGCAGTAAATTATTGGTTTAAAAAAAAAAGTACAACTATCACCGTAATGCATGTAATGTTACCTTCAAAAATCGACTTGACGATAGCAGAGTCTCACGGTAGCGTGGCCGAGCGGTCTAAGGCGCTGGATTAAGGCTCCAGTCTCTTCGGGGGCGTGGGTTCGAATCCCACCGCTGCCATCACATTTTCTATTTTCTTCAAAAAGTCGTCTTCTTGGATGACAGGAAACATATCACGTTATAACGTAATGAGTAATGAGGCATGCAGCAATACGCTTCTGTAATATATATCTATCGTATAACGACAATATGATAGAATGTGAAACGTTTAATTTCGCACTGCACCTAGCACATTTATGTCAAAATCGGAACCTAAGAAGACATTTAATAGTGTTACCAGAGATTTTCTATCATTTTTATTCTTAATATTAATTCATTCTATTCTTAATTAATATTTTTAAGTTTTATTTTGGTAGCGAAGCCCTCGCTTTTAAAAGCATTTCCGGTTTAATAGAGGCGTTTTTGTCACGGGATGCAGTGTCCTTCCGGGTCAAACTAGCTTCGAACTTCACAGACCACAACAGCAGCCCGGTGTCTGATACTCTGCCGTCACCTCACGTGTTCACGGTATCGACTGTTTTAATCCATCGACTCAGAGTTAACGGTAACTACATTCAGACATGGCCGGTTTACCGCCCGGAGACCCGCAGCTGGTCTCGATGATCGTCAGTCACTTGAAGACACAGGGACTCTTCGACCAGTTCAGGAGGGACTGCCTGGCAGACGTTGATACAAAGGTAACGGTTAAAAAAACATGACGTCAGATCTTTGACTGTTTAGTGACTTCTGTTGTTGTTGTTGTTGTTGTTGTTGTTGTTGTAGTTGTTGTTGTTGTTGTTGTTGTTGTTGTTGTTGTGGTGAGGGATGATGTAACATTTATGGTTGAGTCTATTCAGAGGAACATTGGAAGCAGGTGTCTGTACTGAGCTACCACAGCCACATCTGTAAACACACCCTGTGAGGTTCACTCAGTCACTCAGCAGACCAGAACATGAGTTTCTTTTTTTAATGTCAGCTAATGATGAAGGATGACAGGTGATGATCATCAATCACATTTCACATTTAGGCACTTAGAGGATCGGTATCAAGTCAAGACAGCTTTATTTGTCAACACTGCACAGGACATGCAGAGGATTGACACATATCCCCGGTGCAAACGAGAAAATCACATGAAACAATAAAAGCTATAGTACAGTAGAAATGTAGATTTTTAAACAGAAAATGTGCATAGTGCAATAGAAAATAGTATAGTAGTAGAGTATAGTTGTGTTATTGGTTACAAGCAAAGACTGCTGACACCCTGATCAAATTTTGACATGAACAAAAGGCGCATGTGAACGACAATCCAGGGTAATTGAATTCAAAAGTTTGAAATTTAGCACTTTAAATGATTTTCTACATGCTAAAGGTATGTGATGAATGTCCCACTGTTTCAACACAAGCCTATTTTCATCCTATAATCAAGTTAATTATTGAGCAGATACACTAATGATGATGTATGAGGTGGGGGTATTTGCAGAGGCAGTAGCTGTAGTCGTTGCTGTACGTTGGTAACCTCTCACCTGTTCTAATGTTCTGCTTGCTTTTTCTCTTGCAGCCCGCTTACTTGAACCTAAAACAAAGAGTGGACAACTTTGTCTCTAATCACCTCTCTAATCACACATGGAGCCCTCATCTGAACAAGAACCAGCTGAGGAACAACATCAGACAACTCGTGCTGCAGTAAGTGAGCATGGAGCAACAATTAGTTCTTAGCATCCCAAAGTGTTCTCTACTTTTCAGGCTTTGTGATGTCTCGGAAACTAGTTTTTAATCAAACCGTTCCTCTTAGATCTGGGATGCTGGAGCAGGGAGTGGACAGGATTGTGGCCCAGGTGGTAGATCCCAAGATAAACCACATCTTCAGGCCGCAGGTGGAGAGGGTGGTCCGTGAATTTCTGTCACCTGGCAGCTGCTCTGAAGAACCACCACCCCCACCGCCTCCAACAGAGACCAAACCAGACAGCAGCATTTTTGAGCAAGGTGCACACAACTTCATCCCATTAGCATGTTTGGTTTCATGAAAATCTAATAATAATCTTCTAAATGTCTGGCTTACACTGCCATAGTTAACACGTGACGTTACATTTTTTACAGCCTCATCATCTACTCCAGCTACCACTTCAGCCAGCGACGCCATGTCCATCCTGGACACCATAACCTCTCTGAACCAGGAGGCCAGCGTGTGGGCCAGTTCAAGCTCAGATAAAGGACGTAAAGGCCATGCTTCAGATGAGCCCATGCAGCTGGTGGAGGAGGGCGAGCAGGACATGTGCATCGTCGAGGAAGGAGACGGCCAACATGATGGGAAGACACTGGAAGACGCAGAGGAGCTGGCATCAGAGGTCCAGGCGTTAGAGGTGAAGACCGAGGACACCCAGGAGCAGATGGATGTTGGAAAAGAGGGGTTATTAGAGGAGATGAAGGTGGAAGAGGAGGAGACGGGAACTCAGGAGTTTATAGAGGAGGAGAAAGATAAAGCTGCGAGCAAAACCACTGGGAAACCCTCAGAGGAAAAGCAGGATGATGATCTGCTGAAATCTAGTCAGGCAAAGCAGAAAGCCAGAGAGAGGATAAAGGAAGGTGAGGTGTTGTACCTTTTTATATTTCTGGTTCTAGCATGCACACAATATTCTGTGACCTTATTTATAATAACTTTTCTGATGATACACGTGGATATGCATATTTCAGCATGGATAAAGATCGTGCTGAAAGTGACTGAAATTGAAAATCTTGTGTTTTTTGCCCTGCAGAATACTTTTTGGAGGACTCGGACCTGGAGGGCCTGAGTGACATCACAGTGAGCTCCGTCCACACCAGCGACCTGTCGTCATTTGAGGAAGAAAGTGAAGATGAGGAGCTGCAGTCTGAATCTTCTGAAGAGGGAGAGCTTCTATCAGATGGTCTCAGCCTTTTTATTCCTGTTTACCGTCTCATGAAGTGTTAACTTCTGTCTCTACTACCACCTACACTAGTTCCGTTTATATTTAGTCGAGTTGCTTGTTCTTTCACCAGATCAAGGTGAGAGCGCAGAAAAGAAACGCACCGGAGACGCAGAAGAAGATCGCAAACCTCGCCGCAAGGCCTACGTTCACAAGCCCTTCCTCTACTCCCGTTACTATAGCGACTCAGATGATGAAGTCACTGTGGAGGAGCGTCGGAGGTCTGCGGTGAGTTGTACTGATGTTAATGTTGAAGGTACAGAATTAGCAGAACGTCTTTGCTTGAAGTGGAGTTTAAAGCCACACAGATTTTTATGGACTGCTGTTTTAATCGTTGTTTCCTATCACTGACGCCTATCACAGGCAAAGGACAAAGAGGAAAGGCTGCTCAAGAGACAACAGAACAGAGAGCGAATGGAGGAGAAGCGCAAACAGAAAACAGGGCAGACTGAAGAGCAAGGTATTTTTGTCTCGTGTGTGCTGCCTGCTGTCAAGTGCTGTCACAGTTGTGGGCTTGAACTTGGCTTCAGAGCTCTTTGTCAGGCGTTACATGGCCGAGTACAACAACCAAAAATGTTGTTATAAGGCTAGGCTAGTGTATGTTTACATGTAAATATGTAATGTTCTGTGGTGGGGGTCCATTTGGGACCATCACGATTGACCTTTGTCATAATAGCTGCAGTTTCCACAGGATTTTTGGTCCGCATCGTATCTATAAATTAATATAATCTATGAATTGCATTGCGTGATGTCCATTTTTTTAGTCACACTGCTTGTTCCTCAAAATAGCTTCATATCCTCTCTTTTAACATTTCGTACACAGATCACAAAAAACAAAAGAGTGGGGACTCTGCCGGGCTGGAGGGCCCCAGAGCCAAAGAGGCTCGTAAAGAAAGGAAAGTCCTGGAGAAGAAAATGGCCCTCAACAGGAAGAGGAAGCTAGACTCGAGGTAGGTGATCAAAAACTCTGACGGAACGACCAAATGTTTGGATGTACAAAAGCTATAAATGCATTCATCAATTCCATCCTTCAGGAAAGAGGGAGATGTTTCAAGCAAAAAGAAGGGAGATGCAGAAGGATCCAAGAAAGCAGTATGTGACAGATTTCATTATAGATGACAAGTCTGTTCTTGGATTGGTCAGTTGTAACGAGTGTTTTGTTGTTTCAAAATTAGGAAGTGAAATCTACAACTTCCAAGACTCCACAGCCCAAACTGATAAGAAATCTGTCAGAATCGGCATCGTCTGACGAGCGACACAGGAGGACAAGCGGCAGCGTCTCAGAGGATTCCAGCGAAGCCAGAAAGCTGTCTGAAAAAAGCCGGACACACTCCTTCATCTTGGAGTTGGAGCAAGGTTCCCAAGAGGCTCTCAAACAACGTTCAGTTGGGAAATTTGATAGGTTGTCCCGTAAAGAGCTTCACTCTAAAGAACGCAAAGAGAAAGAGCGCAGCTTGTCGGATGAACGTGCCAAGCTCAAACAAAAGCAGGAGAAAAAACCTGAACATCAGGCGGATGAATCTCAGCAGAAGGAAGGTGCTGCTGTTAAAGTGTCCTCTGAAGAGAAAGGTGAGAAGAAGCCTAAGATTAAAAATGAGAAGAAAATGTCGGGAACAACAAGAGAAGGAAAGCTGACTGTGTCAGAGGCAGACGAGGGTCCTAAAGATGCTACTGTGAAGAAGGTGAAAGCTCCATCCGTGGAGACCGTGAAGGCAGACAAGGACAAACTCAGAGAAAAGGAGAAGGATAAAGATAAGAGCAAAGAAAAAGAAAAGGTCAAGGGAGAGAAAACTTCAGCTAAAAGTGATATCAAGCAGCTGCTCCGCCCTGATTCGGCCGGTTCTTCTGAGGATCGGTCTGACATGGAGCCCGGGTCCGACAGCAGCAAGAAGAAAGATAAGCACTCCAAGGAAGTCCTGAAAAGGTCAAAGAGCCACTCCGAGGACAGACAAGGAGACAAACCCAAATCGAAAATGGAGAGTAAAGACAGCGAGAAGGAAAAAACTAAAGCAGATCAAGACAGCCAGAAGCCAAACAAGTCGAGCTTGGACACTGACAAAGATCCAAAAAGGGTGAAGACAACAGAAAAAGGAAGGATAGAAAAAGCTAAATCTAAATCCAAAGAGGAAACGAAGACTCTGTCATCAAAGACGGATAATAAAGTTCAGAGTTCAGACGTCAAAAGCACAGGAAGTGCACCGGTCAGCAAACCTGAGACAGCAAAGGAGAAGAAGAAAGAAGGAAATGCAAAGGAACAGCGGAAAGTCTCCGAGGAACCTCTGCATGAGAAATCAGAAGTCAAGAGTGCAAAGAAAAAACTGGAGAAGAAAGAGAAGCTCCCAGAAAAGAGAGATGACAGCCAAGAAGAGAAGAAAGCACCCAAAGAAGACAAAGTGGAGAGATCGGATAAATCTTCAAAGTCTTCAGTTTCCTCGCAGAGTCTCGACGCAGAGGAGCAGCCGAAGAAACGCCCTGTTCTCCAAGATACCAGCACCGACTCTGATCCCATCACCACCACTGTCACCACCTCATTCTCCGACGACACCTGTGACGCTTTAAGCGACATCACCCCCGAGCCACCCGAGGGCGAAACAGAGTCGCGGCTCAGCGAGATCCCAGCTGTGCCGGCCGAAGCCGACGCTCTGCTGGCGCTCATGGACGTCTGCACCTCGGCAGAGGCCAGACTTCTACCTGAGAGCGGTCAAGGGGACGCCACACCCGAGATGACTCTGCAGGATGCCGATATGAAGATGAAAGAAGCGGCTCTGACTCTGCTCTCCATGGATCCTGACAGTACAGTGTCCTCCAGCTTAATTTGCCAAGATACAAGGGAAGAGCCAGAGGTGAATCAGACCGCAGATTCTCAACCGATGGAAACCACTGAAGCTGAACAAGAAGAGCAGCATCCTCCTGTGGACGTGCAAACAGCTGCTGAAGCTGTTGAGTTTACAGCCACCGAGCCGGCACCAGTTACATCTCAGCAGACTGTTGAGTTTGTCGATGAGACACCAAACACTGCAGGTGAATGAAAAATGATGGACAGTATATATTATTTGCCACCTAAACATATCAGAATGTTCCTAAATGTAATTCTGAATCTCTCTTTATAGATGTGTCTGAAAATTCAAAGGAAGAAATGGAAGTGGAAAGCGTTCAAGTGTCTGGGTCTCTTCCTCCACAGGTAAAAAAAAAAACACATACACAAGACATCCTTGCTTTGACTTTTTGTTGATAAATTAATAATTGGCGCATTTCTTTGGGAGTAGCACTTTCTAAGGTGTGTTATTTCTTTTGGAAAGTCATTCTTCTGTCTCCTACATAGGAGGATGACACTACCTCAGATGAATGTCAAGCTTCTTTAAATAAAGAGGAAGCCAAAGGTGCAGAAATTGCTCCTGAAACACAGCCGGATGAAAAAATGGCACCACCAGCAGCTGCCAAACAAGGTTTTTATCTTCTATCTCCTTTCATTCACTTCCTGTGCATCAACCTCATTCGCTTATTTTTAAACTTTCTACAATATTTCAGCTGCCGATGCTGTTGCGTGTGAAGCGGAAGAGGTCAGAGTAGCCGCAGAGGAAAGCACAGAAGAAGAAACGTCGGAAATGTCCAGTGAACAAGGCGAGTGTTCGAAAACGTTCTCGTCGAAAAGAACAGGATGGCTTTTCTTTGGCCGATTCTTAACTTTGAGCATTTTCTTGTTACTTTTAGAGCAAACTGAGCCAGATGTTTCAGACACAAAGACAACGAGCCCTAAGGTGAGTCGCCATTCATGGTTTACACATCTGATTATTCTTAAAATTTTAACGAGGGGCAGAAATTCAAAGTCATCTCTGTCTGACAATAGGCAGAGGAAGTGCTAGCTGAGGACGACCAGGCCAAGATGGACGTAGATAATAGTAAGTCTTTTCTGAATCTTTTAAAAATACTCTTTTTTTAATTATTTTTTTTTTTTTTAAAGGTATTATTAAAAAGATTTATTTTTTTATTATATTTTATTTTTTTTAGAGAGTTCATCAAAAGATAAAAGGCAACATTTTTAAACTGATTTCTTCCCACTAGGTGAGGCAGAGAGTAAGCACGTGGAGAAGAAAGTGTTGCCGCTCCACAAACTGTAATCATGCTCACTCACATTACTGCTCACATTCACACCCCGTGTTTCAAACCTTTTTATTTGTCTGCATCTTCTACCTCCTGTTTATCTATTATTATTATTATTATTATTATTATTATTATTAATCAATTATTAATTACTTCCTTTTGTTGATGTGTATCTTTTATAATTCTTCAGATGGAACTCAGTGCCCCAGAGAAGCTGATGAGATGACAGAAAGTGGATCTGAGATCAGTCCGAACTGGTCAAACAATCAGTGAGTTGTGACTTTTCAAAAAATCACCCTAATCTAATATCATTACTTTTTGTTGTTGCTGAATGCGTCATTAAAAGCTTGACACTGAATACAGATTTTCATGTCACGGCATTTCCGTGTCTCTCCACCGTACATGTTTGCAGTTAATCTCAAACACCGCGGTTTGTGTTTTTCAGGTAAAGTCTCCAGCACAGACAGCCAGGAAGATGAGAAGGGATCCGACCGTCAGAAAAGGTGAACATCAAACAGTTTGTTTGGAATTCACTTTTGACACAGTGCCCCTATCCTCTGTGCTAACACTTCTTTGTCACGTAGGACGAGAAGACGGAGGGAAGAGGAAGACGTAACGAAAGCTCCAGTCAGAAAGTTGCGGGTGAAAGAATCTGGTACGTAGCTGAGGATAGAATCGATCTGTCAGTTAGCTGGAGACATTAACATTTTTTAAAAGATGACATATTGTGATATATTATTTGTAATCAGTTAAATGATTTTAGGTTGAACGATTGGACTGGGGCTCCGTCTAGCCGCTATTTGCTTTGAAAATGTTAATTTTATGAAATAATGTGTTGTTTATGTTTTGGCGTGATCAGGTGATGAGACAGAAGAAAAGGAAAGTAAAGGGCAACCGTCTACTGAGGTAAATAAGCCTGTTTCATGTCATAGAATGATTAATTATGTCATTGCTGAATTGGTGCTTTGGGGTTCTTTTTTGTTCTTTGTTTGTTTGAAACATTTTTAAAATACATGTTCAACGTTCAGGGGACCTTCAGTTATTTTATGCAGGTCCCTGTTTTCCTTTGACTTCTGTATTCTGTGTTTTTATCTTCAGGAGACCGATCAGGAGAAGCTTGTGGAAGTCAAACCACCGCGAGGGGTCGATCATCCAGAACCAGGAGGAGGCAGAGAAGGACCAACCTCAAGGACCTGAGAAACCGGAGGAGACACTGAGTCATGGGGAAAGACGTTCAGGAGCTGCAGCCCAAGAAGCCGCTGCTGGTAGGATTGTTACTTAAATAAACCAACAGGCATGCTGTTCAAGTCTGAAGATTTTGTGATTTTCTGGGTTACATGTTTGGATACGGATGTCTTTAGGCCTGAAAGATGCTCATGTGCTTTATTATTCATCATAGTTATTGTGCAGCAGCCAAAATAATCAATCAAGTCATACAATGAATTCATCAAATATTTGACCTGATTATAAGATTATTTCTCTGTTTTATCATAACAGAGTCTATAAGATTCCTTTATTGCACTTTATAATAAACTAGTTGTCCCTCTGTGTTCTATGATGTTAATATTATTTACACACCTCAGATGATGGAATAAAGCGAGAGAGCACCGATGAGACCTCATCAAAAAAAACCGCTCAGAGCGAAGAGGTACGTTTAAACGCGCATGAATGTTCGGTGCTTCAGTTAGGTCCACATCTGCTGCACACACATCACACCACATCAGACAACAATGAATATATTTTGAAGAGGACATTATCACTGAGTGCTGTACTTCATTTTCTAGTGGTTTTACAATATTTAATATTTTTCTAATTTGTGAGAACTGAGGAAAGAAAGTGTGCCGAAGAAAATAAGTCGGTGTGGAAGTGAGTCAGTCTGCCATCTCCTGCTCCAGAAGACACCGAAGCCGCAGGAAGCTCCGACTCAAAGAAACCACTGACTGCGTATGTTTGGTTTGCTCTTTCTTTAAATTGTGTGTAAGAATTCCAGCGTGTTTGTAGTTGTATACCATCGGTCTGTAAATCGCGAATAACATTAGTTGAACTGAATGGAGAGTGTGGCTACATTTTTCCAGCTTAACAAATGTGCCCGACCTCAACTGCTAATTTGTGGATTCCAGCATGATGCTGTGAATTATCTGCTGTCATCCTGTTAACCAGCTGTAAATAGTAGGATGAGTCATTTGTAATGTGGCTAACAGCGGGGAGCGGACAGCTTTGCTTTGAGCAACTTTACAAATATTTTCTTCTTGGTCCTTGTATGTAGTTAAAGACACAATCACAATCAACATATTTCCATGCAGGTAAACCAGCACTGAAGAGGAAGAGGTCAGAGGAAATGGAGGAATCTGTGGAGGTGGGATTTGTTGTTGCTGCTATTCGTTTCTCTGGTTATCTGTCCTGATGTGTATTCAACACTCTAAATCTACTGAAACCCAGGCTGAAGAGGACGTAATGATGGACAACAGTCAACAGGGCAAGTGAGGCAACAACCTGAGAGAGCAGTGGTAAGAAACTTTAAACACTTGTCTTGAAATTATTAAATGTATATATCTGTGAATAATACCAGAGATCTTACGACATGGATACTTATTGTAGAGATTAAACATGAAGAAACTGAGTTTAACCTGGATCTTATAGTCTCTGTATGTACATTTATCTTTTTCAGGTTGCGCCCCTTCAGTGAGTCAGGCAGAGGACAAGAGGAGGCAAGGAGGAGGCCAAAGAAGGAGGCCAAGGAGGAGGCCAAGGAGGAAGGCCAAGGAGGAGGCCAAGGAGGAGGCCAAGGGGGAGGCCAAAGGAGGCAGGGCCGGGCAGCGAGAAGAAACCAGATGATGTATGTCGGCATCATATTAGTCCTGTACTGTCCTCCAATGTCTGTTTAAGGCACATTATCTAAATCCACCATTTAAATCTTTACAATTTTATACCTCTTTACTTAAAGGTCAAGAAAATAAGAATTGTTATGTTTTTGTTACTTAGTATGAGCCTTTAATATCTACAGATGCAGCGTCCTCCTCAGAGTCCATCATGTTGAACCTCCTGTTTCCTACAGTAGCTCAGAACAACAACCTAATCACTTGCTCTAGATACGGCCTCTCTGTATTTTTTTTCCTGATGTTCCACTCCCATCATAGTATCTCCTTCATACTAGAAGGAGAAGGATAAGGCGAGGAGGTTGCGACCAGCAACTACATTCTCTAGATGCCACTGAATCCGACAAACCGGTCTTTTTAAAACTCCCATTAGATCTAGGTATTTAAATATGTGTCGTTATCCTCCAGGCTGAGAGGGAAACCAAAACGACCAAGAGATGACTCCAAAGAAACCAGGACGGAGGGAACGGCCGCCGAAGCAGCGACAGTAGCAGCAGCAGCAGCAGCAGCCCAGCAGCACAGCAGCCACAGAGGATCCAGGTGAGGAAATTTAACAGTCTTGAGCAAGTTTAATTGATAAATTGTGCCAAATGAATGAAACTCGATCCAAGGTAAAATGATCATTTTAAAGCTTTTACGGGTTAAGGATTCTCAAAGATATTCCATCTCAGTCAAGAATGAAACCCATGAAGTCTGTTTGAGCTTGTCATCGTGTTTCCCACAGATAAAAAGGAAGAAAAAGGCAGAAGAAAAAGAAGGCGAGCAGAATGATGAAGAGGGATGAGGAGGAGGATGGTGAGCAAAAAGGAAGAGCGACCACACGTTCAGCATCCTCGCCGGATTGCTGAAAGGTAAATTTAACACCTCATGGACACAAATCAACTGTAATACATATTAAAATGTAGCTGGACAATGAAAGCCAACTCATCAGTACAGTCACACTTACCAGACAGTGTAATTGGTGAGTGAATGAGCCTCTGATTGTTTTAATGCTGAATGTTTGCACTCTCGAGCCCCAGCAGGCATCATCGCTGTCACACATCCTATTAAATCAAAGCAGGGGAAGATTTAGCACTAAAGCAACAACGGTTGTTTCATATTTGTTTTTATTGCTCCTCAGGAACAAGCCAAGTAAACCATCCACCCGGGCAAGTCGACAGAACGGAAAGAGGAGACCGCAGCTGGCACACCGGGAGTTTGTCTCATTGAGGTTCAGCAGAACCAACGAGCTTAAAGGGGAATCCGACCAAAACTGACTGCTGGGTCGCTGCTCTGTGAAAGAACATTTACCAAAGTTTTCCCGGAATTCCAAATGTTTTTAGGATTAGCTCCCAAAAAAAATAGAAATCTTTTGGCATGGCCTAAGCTGTCTTTAGGGGAAAGTATATTAAACATCTGGAGTTACACTGCAGGCACAGGATCACTGTCTATTAAAAATAAATAGGTAAACACGTGAATAATTTTGATATGTTTTTAGAGAGTATTTCAGTTGGAAGCCTTTAGTGTCTATTTCATAACAAAAAGTCCTTCAATAGTTTGAAAAACTCAATTTAAATGATTAAAGTTTACATTTAATAAGTCATTTGTTTTATCTAAAAGCATCATTTTTTTTTATGCACATATGCAAATGTGGTACAGAACAGAGTTACTACTCAATATGAGTCTATCAAAAGAAACATGTGTGAGTTCGATCTCTTGGGAAGATATTGAACCCCAAATTGCTCCATGACTCTGCCTTCGCCGGGTGAGTTTAGTATCAGCATGAGAACTGTAGATATCGTGCAGAGCAGTTGGCGCCTTGCATTTCAGCCTCTGCGTCGGTTTAGGAAGTGTGTGTGGAGTGGATGAACGTGTCGGGTGGTGAAGTGTGTTGAGTGCTCGGCAGGTCAAAAAAGCGCCGAACAAATCGTTTAATCCTCCTCCGGTTTTCCTTGTATTAGCTAATTCTACTCTGCACACTTCTTGTTGTTCAGTACAAAATAACAGGATAGATATATTTTCCAAGTGAAATGTTAATTACCATAAATAAAAACTTAATAGACTTTATTAATTAGAGAAAGTATCTCTCCATTTGTTTTTGGGTTTCTTTTTTCTTTCTTTCTTCTTTTCTTTTTAGTTTCCAGAGCAGATCCTTAAGGTTATTTTATTTTTAGAATGTTATTTTTATTTGTTTTTTAAAGTCAAATTCCAAGGTTAACATAACAAATACGTAAAGGAGCCTTTTTAGAAATCTGTTCTTCTTCATTCAGGGGAAATGTGGAAGCGCCAAGCTTCACTCTGTGCCCGCATAAGGAGGGTCTCGAGTAACTTCTCA